>NC_027751.1:715822-738195 GCF_000695525.1 Brassica oleracea var. oleracea
GCTGCACTATTTGCACAGTAAATTTTCTTCTATATATACGAACGTTTGCGTTCGTTTATAATGCACACCTAAAAAACACTTCTCTTCTATTCTCTCTCTGTATCAGTGTTATTTCTTTCTACGGGTATAAAATTTTGCCCTTATTTAAATTCCTGCGATACAAATAAATTCCAGTTCTTTTTATAACAAAATTTAACTTATTGACACCCCTGTAACATGTAGTTATTATTAAATTGACTTCGGTAAAACAAAATGCTGCCTCCGCCACTGATTAAACCCATCATCTGGTTACAAATAATAATACTAACTGTGCTAAAAACTAAAAGACGACCCATTATATAGTTCTTTTTCCATTTGGTGCTAGCTATAATATATATTATGCAAAAAAATCCATTATCGAAGTACAAACTTCAAGTTTTTAGTGATATATTACTCGGTATCGTGAATTTTTTGTTTCTGACAATAGTAGAATATTATCATTCTAGGCAATTAGATCATCCGTCCACTTCACATATTATTCCCCCACGATTTGCTCTACGTACTGTTCCCTTTAATTATTCACTTTTGTTTTGTGTTCTTTCGGATTTACCCAACAAATTATACATTTTGGACGGTCCTCTCGGCTCAGCCAATCCGCCAATTATCAACAGCGGAACACAAAATCAACAAAGAAAAGCCATTTATTTTGATCGTTGTGGATTTTTATATCTTTTGTATCTATATGTTTATAGTTTAAAGTCATCTTCTGATCATGCATGTCTGTATGATCTTTGATATAGGCACGTAGCGAATTTAAATTCATATAAATTTCTCTCTTTCATATTGTTGAACATAGAAATAGTGTATCGTGTAAGTCTAGATTTATTCCCTTTATTCTTTTGGTTTATCTTATTACATATTTACATGTTTGAAGGGACAATAAGGACTGATCAGATTGATGAATTTAATTAACGCATTATTTCAAAAAATAAAAAGATCGATATATTGGTCCTGTTCCGAAAAGGTAAGTCTAGATGCTTAAAGACATATAATTGGTTTTTCGTACTTCAGTTCTTCTCATTACAGGAATTCAGCTCTTTAATTTGTGGAAAAATTGCTTCTTCAGTTTCAAGCAAATAAAAGAGAGAACATTCCGATTTAAACATAGCCCGGATCGTCTCTTGGAACATTCCAAAACAACCCAAAGTTGTACTTAGACACAGTTGGTTTTGTGATTTCGAGAGTTCTGTTAGAAATTAAAAATATAAGATAAATTTATTTTGTTTTAATTTTTCTAAAAATATTTTTGTTCATTTTTAAAAAACAAAGTTTAGTTTAAAATATTTATTTTTGGTTAAAGAAAAATAAAAGTTGTAAGTTTTAGTGACATAAAATATATTTTCTTATTTAATTATAATATTAAATTTATTTATTTAGTTATAATAACAAAAAACTATTTTATATATGTAACTATATTAATATATATACACATATATGTAGATGATGCATTGCATTAAGCTAGCTAACCAATATTCTCTCTCTCCAAACACTTTCTCTCTAATTTTCCGGCGAGAATAGTGTCTCCGGCCGATGGGATAGGCTCCCACAGCCTCCGTCGGTCCGGCTTTTGGTGTATTTCCTCTCCTTTTCTCTGTGTATTTTATCGTTTACTTTTTGATTCTGGGATGGAGAGACTCTTAAAGCTCTGCCGTCGCCAGCTTTTGTCTCTCGGGGGTGGAGGTATCCTATGCTCTGCGTCGCCGGCTTCGCCAAAAGTTCTACCGTCTTTCTCCTTTAAAAACAAAAGTGGGTGGTTTTGTGGTTCTCGGTTTTATTACCGATTAGTGGTTCATTCTGAGTTTCTGTGGAATTGGGAGGGTAAAGACTCTTCTAGCTGTGTTTGTTTTCTTAGGGCTTCGGGTGAGATCTCGACTGTCGATTGATGCTCTCCGAGGTTCGAAACACATGCGACGAAGGTGTATGTCTTGAAGATGGTGGGTTCGTTTGATCCTATTCCCGGCAGGTTTCCGATGGGTGTTGTTTAGTTCCGATGACGACTTAATCGGTGAAGACATGGAGGAGGAGTTATGCGTTCGACGCGTGTCCCTTCATTCTCTTCTTAGTGCACCTGGTGTTTACGTGTCCCTGGGTGGTGGTTTATGTTTTTTTTGGGCCTTTTGTTTAGGCCACGTCTGTGTTAGTTTGTTTATCTTTCTTAGTTGTTCGGACCTGTTCTAGGCTTTGTAACTCCTCTTTGTTTAATATTAATACTATCGGACGAAAAAAAAAATATATATACACATATATTTTTCTTAAATTGGGGGCCCCACAATGATAAGGAGTTTCACAAAACTTCCCTCAAACCAGCCCTGCTTATGGATTAGGTCATGGATGCATACATATATATATAAGTTAGGGGGTGTCCGCGCTTCGTGCGGAATATTGTTTTTATTATTGTTAAGAACATGGTTTTTTGGATAATATAATTATGTTGTCGTTTTTATTTGTTAAGATCATTATTTGGTGTTTTTAGTGTGTTATGTAGTAATAGATGATAGTTTAATATATTTTATGTTTGTTTTTTTGAATAATGTGTTGTTGTGTGTATAATACTTGTTAGTAGTGAAATGAGCATCTAATGTAAAAGAATATTGAATTTCAATAAATTTGTTGATTCTAAGATTAACGGTTTCAGCGTCAAAATTGTATTATATTTTTTCATATTTTTGAAAATTATAACTTTTAAGATGTTTTTTGCCCTCTTCTTATATTTTGACCTTGAGCCATCACTGTCTATGTATTTCGTTACCTTTCTGGTGTGCGGTGCTTCTCACCATCACCGGAAAAAGACTTACATCTTTCTCTTGTTCTTCATTGTCTTCTTCACCTGTGAGATTATATGGTATTTGTTGTAGATCGGATGTATGAGTTTTCAGTTTTTTGGTTGATTCTCACGGCATTGTAGATTGTTCCAGTCAATATTTACTGCTCCTCTTCTTTCTTAGATTTCAGCTTATGTTAGAAACTGCATCTTCTTGGTTGGGTCAGAGTTTAGTCGTTTTTGATGTTGTATTCCTCAACGTTGGCTTACCGTCAATAGTATCTGCTCATCTTGGTTTTCAAGATCTAATTTTTGGTGTTCTGACTTCTATGTTCTCTTTCATAGCTCGAGGACGGCTTCATAGTTTGCTGATTTTGTTTCGTCTCCCTTTCCCTCTCTATTCTCGCATCTCTTTGCAGCTTTCATCGCATCTCTGGTGGCTCTCCCTTTCACCATGTTTGCCACTCGAGGTTTGGATAATGTTTTCGTTCGTGCATGTTATATGGGCTTGGAATGTTATTTATGGTCTCAAGTTTAGTCTCTGATTTCTTGGTGGTTGTCTTCCATTCTCCTTCCCTCAAGTTGTTTCTTTTCTTTCCATGTTTCCTTTGTATAGGTGTGCGGAGTTAGTCTCCTTGAGCTTTGGTCCCTTCTATCTAGAGTTTTGTGGTTTTTCACTTGCATGGCCGTGTTGTATATTCTTGTTTAGTTTGTGAGGCGTTTCTTATCTTTTAGCTACTGATTGTGATTCCAGTGTTTTAGGCATGTATGTTCCTGCTTCTTGGTGGCTTTGGCCTTTTGATTATTATTCTCTTTCTGACCCGCTTTCTTGGTTATTTGCGTTGGTGCTCTAGTTTCTTATTCTTAGTTTGATTATCTTATGATATTAATAGTGAAATAAGTATATAATTTGTAAATGAAATAATAAATTAGTAAAAATAATAAAATGGTGAAAGTTTATGTTATTTTTAATTGTAAATAAATTAAATATTTTAAATCTATTTTTATTATTTTATTTATTTCTTGAATTTTAGAGACTAATAGTGTGAGAAGGATTAAATAGTACATAATTAGAAATTTATGGAACAAATTACAATAATCTAAAAGAAAAAAGATTTTTTTTTTAAAAAAATATATGAATACACATGTCAACAAACCCTTCTTCCACATGTCATAAGAAGAGAAAAAACCAATTTTATATATATAGATAGATAGATATATTTAGAAGTCAAGGTTAGACAAGTTTTTTTGTTTTGTAAATAAATCACAAATCTCTTTTTTAAAAGTGGGTATGTAAAAATATTGTTTTTCTCAAAGAAATATTTCTTATTTAAATTTTAAACTGTTACTATATTTCTGTCAAATCAATGTTAGCTAATCTTTAAAGTTGAATCCTTTAGTACAATAAATATTAAACAAAACCATGTAAAAGAGTATTCCAAGTGATATGAAACACGTGGATATCATATATGAAAAGGTCCATATTCTATAGAAAACTATAGATTCGCCCTCTCGCCAGTCGCCATTAGAGAAAAGAGTGTAGAGTCATGACATCTTACCATTAAGGCCTTAACAAATTTTGACGAAATTCACCAAACTCAGATTG
Organism: Brassica oleracea var. oleracea; assembly: GCF_000695525.1. NCBI lineage: Eukaryota > Viridiplantae > Streptophyta > Magnoliopsida > Brassicales > Brassicaceae > Brassica > Brassica oleracea. The sequence goes on from NC_027751.1 coordinate 720,229, forward strand.
CTTCCCATGCAAACTTTCTTCATCTTCTATGGAGTTTTTAATTTTGTCTTTCCATTTTCTTTCGTTATCATTTGCCACCAAAAAAATCACTGTGTATAATGTATGGAATAGTATACCAATTTTCTCTCTCTTATTTTATTCGCATTTACTCATCCAACCCATTATAAGAAAAAACACTTAAATTCGTCCATAGCACTTAAAAGATGAAATCAAGACAAATGATCCACAATTTTCTCACATTTTCCGGCAATTCTTGTTTTACATGTAAAATCATCTACATGGGATCCCAGCTACTGCGTTGGAGAGAGATAGACATGGGATCCCAGCTAGACATATATAGTAGTATATATTATGTTATCCATGGTAAACATATACATTTTCACTCAAGGTAGCTTTGCAAAACTAGCTTTTCTAAACAAAACAAGTTTTATTAATTATTTCATTGCTTGTATAATACAAGCATGTTCATTCATTTCAGGAGGATTACTTAAAAATAATTTATCTTCATTCCATAATTAACCGGAAGTCAATAGAACTCTGTGTTTTATCATCTATCAATAATTCCTTAACATAGTAGATACTAAAATATCATTTTAAAAAGAGAAATCATAGTTTGGAATAGAATGAAAAATAACGGTGTGATCAAGTAAATATTTGAATATAGCGGTGCGTCGTTGGACAAACTTTTATGGGCGCGTCTCGTTGAGAACGTACATGTATATAATATAACTATATATAATATGCATGTGATAAATTTAGAACATGACTTTCTGCGACGACATCAACCTGTAAGCCAAATAATTGACAAATGCATCAAAGAAACTACAATAATTAACGTGCCTATGGAAAAAACACTAACTCTATAATCTATATACGTAATGCTCCAAAACCTACCTACGTAAAGATACGCATATCGACGGTTATATAAACTGAGGTTTCAATATGATTAATTATAAACTAAGTTGGTGAAGTCATATATCGACGGTTTTAAAAATTTCAGGCAGAATTAATTCAATAATTTGTAAATACTTATAATACATGTCTGATGCGGCCAGTATCATGTATTTGTAGTAATAGTTTTCTGTTTATCTTCCATTTATTATAAAATTTGGTTTATCAAAGTTATATTTAGGTATGTCCATTTTACTCGGATCTGAAAATCTGAATTCGAACCGATCCAAAAATATCCGACCCAAAAATTACAAATATTGAATTGAGCCCAAAATTCCTCTATCGAAAAGAACTAAAACAAAAAAAACGATCCTAATAGACTTCGATAACCAGATCTAAATAGATTTGACCCGATAAAAACCAATCTATACCGACCTAAAAATAAATATTCAAGACTATGAATTCACGTGTTTTCTTTTCTACATTTAATATATGATTTAGTTGTAATATTTTGTTTTTTAATTATATTGATAAAACATTTACAATTGTAGCTGATATCTTACTATGACTTGGTCAATCATGAATAATGGGAGTTCTGAGCTAACTTTTGTTTTATTTTTTATAGCATTCTCAAATAATATGATATTTTAAATTTCTAGTTTCAATTATTAATAGTTTAGTTTTGGTTATTTTCAAAATTTTATATAAATAAGATGGTTTGCAGCTAAGTTTTGACGAATTTTGGATAAGAAAATTGAACCGAACCCATTTATATTCAATTTTTGGGGTATTTATAGGTACAAAATATTTAAAACCAAGCCAACCGGACACTGAAAGAAATCTCCCAAAACCAAACCAAAATATATAATATTTAGATTAGTCCAGATTTTAAGATCCGAGAGACTTAGACTCGATGGAAACTGACATGAACCCGAACTGAATATATGAACGCCCAAACCTAGTTATTATAGTCATTAACATTATCTGGATATATGGTACCAAAATTATTTTTAAAATTTGATTCAAAATATAATAAAAATAAAATTAAGAATTCAAAAGAAAAGGAAAACATGTTAACATACATAATTTTAAAAACATGTTTCACAACCTTTTTATTCATCTAGAATGGCTACTTTTTTTATAAAAAAATTGGATACTTTAACCTAATTTAAAATTTTAAAATCCACTTTTGAATTTCTCAATTATGAGTGTCAATATATAACCTTTGGATAATTTAACGTGAATGTTAAAATAAAATCTAAATATACAAATGATAATCATATGAGTTATTGGTTTTAGATTTCAAATATTTGTAAATGTATATCAGAGGGATTCTAATCTATCTTAGTATATAAATTTGAAATAAGTAATATGGTCCGGATAAGCGTCATGCTACCGATTAGATTTTGAAACATATGAAAAATACTTTTAAATTGAAAATAAAATTATTTTTAGGTTTTGTAGTTTTTATATTAATTAATTAGAATTTAAGAACTTTATAGCTCACCCGATGAACACATGATACACACAAAAAATCGGGTGCAATGTCATTATTCAGGCCAAAAATAATGATTAGAAGCATGGAATTCCGGAGTCGAAACAAAATGATTCTGGGTTCAGAAAACTGCAAAAGGGCCTCTTAACTAATCTAAACAAAAAGTCTAGTTCCAACCCACTGTTAATAATCGTATTAACACTACTTAACTCCATTAACTTTGTTTTTAGTTAAGTTTCTACTTTCCACCCGATAAGTAAGTACACGTACTAAACTTTACAGTGTTTGTGATAACTGATAACTACGAGACTTTTGACGTCATTGTTACTTTGCAATAACCTCACCTTTACGTAGCCTTCTTTGGTTTTAGAAACATAAATAAACTTTTGAAGTGAAGCGTTTAATTATAAATTTATAGGTGAACAAAGGCACATCTTCCAGACAAGATGGAAACTTATTAACATGCCACATCCCGACTTTTTTGTAAGAAACATGTGTGCAGATAATTCGAGAGCTCATTTACAATTACAAATTACAAACATCAATAAACTTGAAGAGAACAAAAAAGAAAAAGACGAATGCATTATTATTACGATGACTGTAGGTTGTTAATTTGTTTAAACGGAGCTTTTCTATATAGATTTTTAAGGTCGAGGGTCATCGTTAGGATGTGAGCTTGCTTCCTACAATCTAGTTGCTTATGGACCCTACTGTTTCTTTCCTTCTGATAATTACATCACCTTTTTTTTCTTTTCCATATTATTATTTATTTACTATATTTCCAATCTCTGATACCATATACGAAAGGAGGCTGAATATTTTATTGATAGGTATTTGTACAGTATTTATACATAATACATAAGGGATTAGGTATTCACTAATTACAATAATAACCCTTAATGATATATCTCCTATAATTTACTCATCGCCATAGATTGAAATAGATGGAGATAACAATTATATCATGATTTTTAGTTACTTATTTCGATGGGTTTTTTGCAAAATTAACTCAAAACTCAAAGTCAACCACAAAACTAATCTATGTTTTTTTGAAAAATTTCATTTGTCTTATTCACCCCACAAGTTCAGATTATTCACGAAAATGCCATTAATTTTTTTCTTTTCGAAAATAGTCTTTTTACTCTCCCAACCTCATCATCTTCAAGTATTTACAAGATTGCCATTGCCATCAATATACCAACCACCATGAACAACCAATTTGAAGCTCTTAATGCACCTCAAATCAATTTACACTCTTTCTTTCTCAATTCTTATGAACTAAAAACAACATATTTTTCACTTTCTCTCCGTATTCATCCAAAAAACCCAAGATTTTAATTCTAAATTTTTTATTGTTCATAGAGCCATTGAAACTTACGATTCTTGGTGGGTCACTTTTCTTTGAGATTCTTGGTGCTTGGAGAAGAATTATGTGTGCTAAACAAATTATCTCACTGGTTGAAACTATGAAATCAATTTTTTTTTTTCAGATCTGTTCGCCCAGACGACTTCCGGGTAAGTCTTCTGGCTGTAGACGACTTACATGGAAGTCTTCAGGTCAGTGCAGAGGTTAGTTTTTCAATTAAATTTTAAATGTGTTTTTAGAGATGACTAACATGGAAGTCGTCCATCTTTGTTTGTTAAAACAAAAATCTCGAGACGTCTTCCATGTAAGTCGTCTAGGGTAAACGGGTTAGTTTTGCATTTGACTAGATTGTGTCAAGAATTTGACTTTTCCTAGACGACTTACACATAAGTCGTCCAGTAGAAAATTGAAAAATCAATATTTTGTTATACCTAGACGGCTTCCATATAACTCGTTTTAGGTTAGTTTTGCAATTGAAAAATAAAACTTAAAAATTTAACTTTTTTCCAGACGACTTACACGGAAGTCGTCCATTAGACAACTTACACGAAAGTCGTCCATTATTTTATTCCGAGATTCTGGTCAAACTTTTTTTTATCTTGGACGACTTCCAGGAAAAGTCAAATTTCTGACATGGAAGTCGTTTCGAGATTTTTTTTTGACAAAAAAGATGGACGATTTTCATATAAGTCTTCTAGGTTAAAAATCAATTGCAAAACTAACCTAAATGGACGACTTTCCTAGAAGTCTACCACAAGACTTCTGTGGAAGTCGTCTACGTCAATGTTATGAACTTTTATTTTCTCTAAAACTATAAAAAAATTTTAACAGTTTCTTGTTAATTCATGTATATTAGTCGATATTTAAGCTCCTGAATGAAATTCATAACTTAATTGGTTTTAATTATGAGTTTACCAACATTCATGTGTATTAATGTTTCCAGCTAATTCGAGAAGACTTCCATGGAAGTCTTCTACATTAGTTTTTTGTAATTTTTTTAAGGAACTATAAGATATGTTTATTTAATTTTCAAAAGTGTTAAGTAATTTCAAGAATATCAAGTAATATGGTTTAATATGTCTTCTTAGATCATAAGATATACTTTTTAAGTTTCAAGAAATTTGAAATTTCAATTTTCACTTAAAATTTTTGAGTTTCTCGCTTAAATTTCCCGCTTATATTTCAATTTCCCGCTTTAAATTTAAGTCTTCCAAGAAGACTTCTAATGAAAGTGTTCTATCTTTGAACTTATGTAATGTTTTATCTTTTGTGAATTTGACTAAGTTTTCTTGAGAATTCTTCTCTCTTAGTTGTAATAAATTTGATTAATTTTTTGTGTTATTGTGTTTTGCTATTGAAGTTGTATCAATAACTTCAATTATGTAAAGTAATTTTGGCAAGATAGTATTGTGGACAATGAACATATTTACCAAATTTTTTTCATTAATATCTCTTCAAATTTACAAAAAAAATCACAACTAAATGAGTACACATGCAAATCACAAATCAAACCACAAACAAAACTATTATAGATCATTACTCTACAAAAACAAGCTTGGACTCCACTTGATATGGAAGAAGACTCTGTCAGAAGACTTCCCGAAAGTCTTCTAGCTCATTATATTTTAGAAGACTTCCCATAAGTCTTCCAAAGTCTGATCCAGATCTGAAAAACATGTATATCAAACTCAAATCTGAAAAACATGTATATCAAACTCAAATCTGAAAACATGTATATCAAAAAACGTTCAATGGCTTAAAAACAGAGAAAATGAGTGGAATATTAGATAAATATTTTTTTATAGAACACAAAAAGTACATATCCAAGTGGAAGATGAGAACCATCTGCTTAAAAATCTTCAACAAAAAAATATATATTAGTGAGAAAGACATGAGACAAAAATGAAAAAAATCATATAAATTGGTGTTTTCAAGCCAAAGAGATTAGAGTGTGTTTGGAGAGTTTTAGTTTGAAAAAAAAGGTAAGAACTTTATGCAACATGAGGTTACCAAATAAAGAAAAATCAGACATAAGAACTTACCAAAACACTCAGATCTATTATGAAATTGAGACATAGGATAAGACATAAAAACTTCCTGGAAGTCTTCCAGAGGACTTCCTGGAAGTCTTCTAGCGCATTATATTTTAGAATACTTTCGAGAAGTCTTCCAAAGTCTGATCCAGATCTGAAAAACCTGCATATCCAAAAACGTTCAAATGACTTAAAACAGAGAACATGAGTGGAAAATTAGATATATCTACCTTTATAGAACACACAAAAATACATATCTAAAATTAATAAATCTACCTTTAAAGGAGTGCAAGATAAGAACCATGTGATGAAAACAAGATAAATTAGTGAGAAAGACATGAGATAAAAACAATAAATTGATATAAAGTTTGGTGTTTATAAGTTCAAAGAGATTAGAGAGCGGTTGGAGAGTTTTAAAATGAGGAACATTACATTTTTGTTGCACCCATTTGAGAGGAGGAGAGAAAATGTGTAAATTTTTCTTTATATAGAGAGACAAAAATTCGAATAAGGTTAAATATTTTCGATTCAGAAGATTTTCAAGTAAGTCTTCTGATAGGAGACTTCTTAGAAAACTTAATTGTAACTCACCCAGAAGACTTCAATAATTTTAGCGGGAAACTAAAATATTTTTGGCGGGAAACTAAATATTTTTAGCGGGAGTTAGAAGACTTTCAGAGAAGTCTTCTAACCGATAATACTAATCAACAGACGACTTCTCTGTAAGGCGCCTAGACCCTAAATATAACCCCTAAACTAAATTAACTAACTAAACACTTCATAAAATCAAATTAAACTTAAAAAGTGTTTACTATACACAAAAAATAAACACATATAGGTAAAATTTTAATTTTTCAAAAAAAACATTTAAGCTTTCCAAAATATAACCCTAATAATACATAAAATATTACAACATATGTTGTCAAACCCTATTCCAAAGAATATCATGATTCACTACTTTCATCCATCTATGTTGAAAACAATTCAATTTTAATATATCTTAATTTATATCACTTAAAACTGTGAATAGTTACATGATTTCAATTTTTAACTTATCCAAATATTTTTTTACAAAATTTATAAATTATTTTTAAGATCATCTATACCAGAAGACTTCCTTAGATGTCTTAATGTCTTACAGACGACTTACGGTATCTCAGAAGACTGAGAAGACTTTCTGAGGCTATTTTCGTAAAAATGAGTTCTTTTTTTTTGTTTGGTCAGAAGGGACTCGCTGTAATTTCGTAAGGCTATTAAGTTAGTTTTGCAATTGATTCAAGTTTGGGTATAGTTTTGCATTTAAAATCAAGTTTTAAGTTATATCTGGTAAATCTCCCTATTTCTATTGATGTTTTAATTTTTTTAAGTCATAGAAAAGAAGTATATGGACGAATATAGCATTCACGTAATTGTACATTTGATGATATTAAGTTATTGAAAAAGACAAGTAAAACCAAAATCGTCTTAGAGAGAGATCCGTGTTTTAATTTGTAAACTAATTAATTAATGGAAAAAATAGCAAAACTATAACAAAAGTCGATACAATAATTGAGAAAAAACAAAAGAATAATAACCATTAATTATTGAATAGTGCATTGGATGGCTTATAAAAAGTCGAATTTATTAAGTAATCGAGAAAAACAAAAAAAGTTGTACAAAACACATGCGTTTTCCTCATGCATCTTGTTCTTAGAAAACAATATATATTGGCTCATTCTCCGCTAGCTTTCTCATTCCAACTTTTGTATTGGTAGTTAAATAAACACTATATGCTCTGTTCTTTTGATCTTGATTCTTGATTTAGTTTGCCTTGAAATCTGTTGATCATGATGTCCAAATCTATGAGCATATCAGTGAACGGACAATCTCAAGTGCCTCCTGGGTTTAGGTTTCACCCGACCGAGGAAGAGCTGCTGCAGTATTATCTCCGGAAGAAAGTCAATAGCATCAAGATCGATCTTGACGTTATTCGCGACGTTGATCTTAACAAGCTCGAGCCTTGGGATATTCAAGGTTTTTTTTCCATAAATAAAATTTAGTATTTTCGGTGTAGTGATAAATAAATTGCCTGTGTACCAATTAGTATTGTTTTTTCCATAAATAAATTCACTCTTTCGATAAAAAAAAAATCTCTCTTTTCACAATCTCCCAATTGAATTTCTGAATTTGATAGAAGTTTTACTTTTATATAAATGGTAGTCTTGTTTATACTACTTTCGATACATGACGTACCTCTCATCATGTACCCTTTTATGATGTTTTTACCAAAAAAAAAAAATGTACCCTTTTATGAGAATATGACTAGAATACAAAGACTCTACACTTAGTCGTTGTTATTGCTTGTTTATATGAGGGAGGTAGTTCATACAAAAGATCCAAGATAGGCTTTGGTTAATTACATAATTTATGTTAAAAATATTCTGATTGTTTTTGTCGTTATGCAGAGATGTGTAAAATAGGAACAACGCCTCAAAACGACTGGTATTTCTTTAGCCACAAGGACAAAAAATATCCGACGGGAACCAGAACCAACAGAGCTACGGCGGCCGGATTTTGGAAAGCAACGGGCCGTGACAAGATCATATATAGTAACGGCCGTAGGATCGGAATGAGAAAGACTCTTGTTTTTTACAAAGGTCGAGCTCCTCACGGCCAAAAATCTGATTGGATCATGCATGAGTATAGACTCGACGACAACATTATTTCCCCTGAGGATGTCACGGTTCGTGAGGTATGTATCAATATCATTACATTTATACGGGTTATCTATATTATATATATTGGTGACACAGTCAAGTTTCACTTTACATCACAGACTCAATTTTTTAATTTTGATCCTTAGAGCATCATTATCGGTAAAGACTTTTGAGGGTTCTTAAATTTTTTTTTTTCTGATTTAAAAAAATAAAATAAAAAATAAACCAATTGTGGAACGTCACGCGTCAGTGGAATCCGTAAACAGTACAAGGACCAAACGAAAATATCTCTTAATTAACAAACTTCTCTCCTCGGTTTTACAATTTTTGTGGTTCCCCCCTTAAAATTCCACATAAGATACACCAATAATTTTGCTCTTATAAAAGTTACTTCTACTAACACGTACTAATATTTTTCTATAAAGTATTGCGGTGATTTCATTTGAAAATTAGCATCAAAACTACATATTATAGAAATATATTCCTGTCTCAGATTTCATTATAATTATAAAGATATAAATACATAAATATTTCACATACAAAGTAAAAATACTATTTTAGTCTTTTGATGTTTAAACTAAAAAGAAAGCAGACAAGATAACTATGGTGAAGCATGACTCACTCGAATTGCAAGTGAAGTGATGAGGATCTAAAGGGATTAAGCAAGCTCTATTGAAAACAAGATATAAAATATGGACTTCTCTGATATATGTTAATAATTGTGGAATATTTAAGGTGGTGACTATTATTGGGGAGGCATCACAGGACGAAGGATGGGTGGTGTGTCGTATTTTCAAGAAAAAAGACCTTCACAAAACCTTAAGCAGTCCCATCGGAGGAGCTTCCCTTAGTGGCGGCGGAGACATGGCAAGGGCGACGTCCTCATCTCAGATGTTCAACGATGATACTATTGACCAACTCCTAGAACTAATGGGGAGATCTTGTAAAGAAGAGCTAAATCTAGACCCTTTCATGAAACTCCCAAACCTCGAGAGCTCTAGCAGTCAAATAGTCAACAACAACTGCCACGTCAACTCTCCTGACACAAATCATGACATCCACGTCAGCAACGTGGTCGACACTAGCTTCGTTACCAGCTGGGCCGCTTTGGACCGGCTTGTGGCTTCGCAGCTAAACGGACCCATATCATACTCAATCGCAACCGTCGATGAGAGCCACGTTGATCAGGATCATCTCGCTTTCCCTAGCATAAACCGGTCCGGTTCGTACCACGCCGGTTTAATGCAAGAATATACACCGGAGATGGAGCTATGGAACACGACGACGTCCTCCCTATTATCATCATCTGACTCATTTCGCCACGGTAGTGGATAATGGAAATGGAGGGAAAGAGAGGCACACAGAGAAAGTCAATTTACATGTGTAGAAAGATAATCATACCATATTGTTGAAAACATTAAAAACGGAAGTCAGATTTGTGATAATTACAGTGGTTATGTGAAATATTGTAAAACAGATTATATAAAACTAAGGATTCTTAAAAGAGGACAAAAAAGATTTCAAAAAGGATAAATTTTGTTATAGATGGGGTTCGCATTATCTATCATGAATCAAAATGTCTTCCAGTTATTAATTATATAGTTATTTTTCTTTTAATTCCGTGGTTTTGCTTCTAGAAGAAACAAATAAACATATTCCAAGAAACTATATTAAACCCATGATCATGGAAAGAATGTTTTTAATAAAAAATTGATGTCTTTTCCAGGAACTAGTTGTTGAAAAAGTAACCGAAAGACAAGTACTATACAGTTTTGTCGGGACATCGAACTATACTTGAGTCGAAATTCGTGTATATATTTTCCATTCCTAAATCCCAACTCTAGTAATTAAGTAGGCAAAAAGAAACAATGTATGATCTTTTGTTTTTGTAAAAAAACAATGTATGATCTTTGCACAAGGAAAACAATGTATGATCTTATCTTAAGTACTATCAGTCGTTCTATGTTCTATATCAATATATAGATAACGGTTGAGTATCATTAATGACACTATACATAGTGGTATATATATATATATATTTGTTCTTATAAATTGAAGAAGGTTTATATATTTGTTCTTATAAATTGAAGAAGGTTTATATATTTGTTCTTATAAATTGAAGAAGGTTAAGAAGAGAAAAAATAACACGTACGGTACAATAATTTTAAGACTTTCTAAATCAATCATAATCTATTGATTGATCTCAAACATAGAATCGAGTGATATGGTACTGAAGATAAGGGTAGCCTTATTATTCTCCGTCTTGACTATAATAATGTATCGCTTAAACACATGTGCATCGAAATTATTTAGCTAAGAAAATTCAACACTTAAGAAAAAAATTAACGATTATGCATATGTAATCACGTCTTTTATATAAAAAAAAACTGTTTTTGTTTTTATATGTAGTGACCGAGAAAGTGAGAAAAGAATCAGAACTATATATTTCTTTTGTAAAAAAAAATCAAAACTATATACTATATCGATGCTTTGTTTCTTCTCCTTTTTTCGGAGAACAGTTTTTATGGTCGTGTAAGTGCTTCCCCGTCTTCTCAAATATCTAGTTTTCACCCTAATCTTAGAGCATTATAACTATAAACAAATAGCATCATTTTCTATTTTTTTGTTGGTCTAAATCATTTTCTAGTTTTTATTATAAATATAAATTCCTTAAATATTTGGAAATTACCATAGACTTGTGGTTCACAAAGAATTTTTAAATTATTCTCTTCATGGACGTTACAAGGTATGCGCAGTATATTTTCTCTGTTTCTAAAATATAAATATTGTAAAATAAAATTTGTTTTTAAAAGATTTATATTTAAAAACTTTATGTAAATTTTATTAATTTTGAATTTTAAATTTCAAAAGAAATTAATTGTACTTTTTAAATACTATTGGTTCAGAATCATGAAAAAATAGTAAATACTAAAAATAGCTGATATAGAATCTTGTGGAAAAGTTGTTAAAAAAGTGACCTTGTGGAACAATAATATATTTTTTTATCAAAATTTATTATGTTAGATATGGGTAAAACAATATAAACATACATCATTGAGGAACATAGGAAATATAATTTAATGATTTGCGTTTTAACTTCTTTTTTTTAAGTTTAGCACAAAATCATTGTGGTAAATCATCCAGTGGTATACTTTTCATAACAATAATTATTCGTACTAGTAGGCGTTCAAAATTAATTTAGTTTTGAACTTTATATTTTACACTAAGTTTCATAAATTTATAGACTAAAGATTCAGCTGCCATCTGCTATGATAACTAATTGCTAACTGCTTCTACACATAAAATCCAAAAACAAAACTGATTATACACGTGATAAGTTATAACCCGACATGTGGAGATAAGCAATTAATATGGGGATTTTTTCAGCTTATTAATGAATAACCTTCTTTTTATATATTTAATGATAATTTAAGGTGTGGGTCGATAGATTAGGGGAGGGGGGGGGGTTATTAGAAGATGAATTTGTATAGAGTTTGTGAATTTTAAGAATCTATTGTTATCGGTTTTTGGATTTCAAAAATCTTAGTGGAATCCATTATTATTGGTTTAAGAATTTTCAAAATCCATTCAAAAAATTTAGCTATTATTGATTCTCTAATTCTAACTAAATTTAGTGTTATTGAGAGATGAATTCTATTCATTTTTACTCCTAAGGCTCAACTTTCAAAATATCATATGTATCCATGTGATTTTCAAAATACTTGTGATAAAAATACTAGAAAACAAAATAATTATTCTTACCAAATATCTATTGCACCTTAAATCAAAATTATATGTTTCAAACTATAATTCATTACATTTATATACTTTTACATTTTTGAATATATAATTATTTTTTAAAATATTATATTTTTAATATAAATAATAATAATTAGATTTACAAATTTTAATAATTTTAAAATAATTTTTTTTAAGTTTCAAAAAACATTTTCGAATTTCAAAAAGAAAATTTGAAAAAGTATATTTTTTTAAATAAAAAAATTATAAAATTGTTCGAATTTGAAAAAAAAATATAGAAACAACTTTTTATTTTTTTATTTTTTTATTACTTATACATCTATACCGTAAGGGGTAAAATAGTCTTTTCCATTTTTAATGAAACTTTTTTTGGTTATTTTCTTTTTTTTGATGTTCTTTTTGTGACAAAATATTTTAAAATGATTGTTTAAGAAAATTGTTCAATTTTGTATGTATCAGTATTGTTTTCTTTTTAATTTGAAAGCAAAAAATAAATAATCATGTTATATGATTTAGAAAATAAATATATTATTTTACAAAAAATGATAGAAAAGAGGTAATACAAATTCATGAAAATCTATATCAATCTAAAAAAGATATGATCAAATTTCATAAGTCAATGTATATAAATTTTCACAATCCACATAATTTTTTTAAATCTATCAACTCTCAAAATTCACAGACTCTACACAAATTACATAAACATATCATTGATTAAAATCCGAAGGGTTACTAAGTATAGTAAAAGGCATATATTAGCTTTTAAAGGGATGCAAAATTTCAACAACGCACGACTTAAAAAGTCATGTACATATCTTCTATGGCAAAATATTTGCATTGCTGTTGTGTTGGTGAAACGTTCATATTGTTTTCCTAATTTGTATACATAGAAATTTGATTTCATGGAATCGAAAATTGCCATGCAGCCTTAGTCTAAATTGTTTTTTTGCCATGCACGTATTGTTGGGTGTTGCCATTATGTAGTAACATTGGTTGAAAAAAACCCGTTAAATTAGATGAAAAATGGACCTTAAATTACGCCACAAAAGTAACTTAAGACAATATTTCAATATATTAACAACAATAAAAAACTACAAACAAATTAATACTCAAAACATAAACGTCTCGAAAAGCTGATTAAATTTCAGTGTTTCATCTGTCAACCCCAGAAAAAGGCAATGTAACGACCCGGTTCCTGGCTCAAAAATTTCTATAAAGGAATGAGCTTCTCTACGGCCCACTTGACAAAAACCTAGGGTTCTCTGCACCTTTTCCTATAAAAGGAGTTACAACCCCTTTCTTTTGTCTCATTCAGAAACTGCAGCGAAGCTCTGTCGGGAAATCCCAGAGACTGAAAACCCTAGCCTCTCTCTCTCCTCCGCGCCGACATCGTGTGGTGGTGGTGGTGGTCGTAGCCGATTGGTGGTGGTGATCAGATCTCGTCTCTCTCTTGTTTCCTTGTTCCAGATCCAGATCCAGATCTAGGCTAAGGTGAAGTGTCTTGAACCCAATCTTCTCTCATGATCCTGTATACTCGAGTTAGGATTGATTAGTTCATGTTTGAGAGATAGGTTGATATATCATGTTTACCGCTAGGATGATAGATGAATGGATCATGATGCATAAGAACCCTTATACTGTTAAATGAGACTTAATGGATTGTCTTGTGTTGCATATGATGATTGGTTGATGATTGATGCTAGTATGATGGGTTGTGTAGTCTCATGTGTTGTTTGTGAATAAAGCTAGAATGCTAGAAATAAGTGAATGCTAAGATGATAGATGTGCCATTGATTATTAATGTTATTACAGAAGTACGTGAATGAGATGTCTTTTGGCATCAGCTGTTGTGTTTGAGAATGTGATGTGTACTGTGTGAGACACCGATAACGGGTGGCGTCTAGTGAACGTGTATGAGTATGAGTCTAAATGTATGAGAGTGTGAGGTGAATAAGAAATGAGAAGGGAAGAACGTGAATGAGAAAGTGGATAAGAATGAGATTGAGAATAAGAAAGTGAATGAGTCAATGAACCTGCTTGATGTCCTGTTTGGACCACCAAGAACGGGTGGGCGTCTAGAGTCTAAGATATGTAAAACATGGGGTAGTAGCTTTACGCTAGGCACCTATAGGGACTTGTGGGGTAGTGCCTAACGAGGCACCCGCAAGAACCTGTGGGGTAGTGGCTTAGCGAGAGCTACCCATGGGAAGCAATGAGAAGTGCCAGCCGCGAGAGGCAGGATATAAAAAGTGCCTACCGCGAGAGGCGGGATATAAAAAGCGTATGGGTGTCGTAGGAGTCGAGTCAGTCAGAGTCTATGGATTGATGTGTGTGACAATGAGTGAGATCATTGTATTGGGTGATCGCTAGGTTGTTAGAAATGTAGAGAATTGTGAATGATTGGTAATGATGATGTTAGGAAACAATAGGTTACATTAATTGATTGTCTAGTCAGCCCTAGTTCCCGTATAGAGTAGTATAGAGTATCATGCGGGCAGGCTAGGATAGAGTCACTTCACTGAGTAACCCATATACTCAGGCCCTCCCGTTCCATTTTCATGTGCGCAGGACTGTAAGTAGAAGAATATGGATATGAGTGTGACAGTATTTCAAAGAAGGTTATGCGTCCGTCGACTCTTGAGACCAGTAACGGGACACGTAAGGTTATCTAAATGAGTAGACACGTGTCCATAACCTCCTTTTCGGTAACCCGGTCGGGCCAGTGGCAGAGCCAAGAAAATCTTTTAGAGGGGTCAATTTCACATATATACATATATTACATGGGTCAGTTGGTAACATTTCTCAGTTTTCTTTCCAAAATTCAAGTAAATTTTATGTTTATAAAAATTGACATGGGTCATGTGACCCCCTACCAAAGAGCTGCCTCCGTCACTGGATCGGACGCCGGGGAATCGGGGCGTTACAGGCAGACTCAAAGAAAGAAGAAAGAATACAGTTTTGTTTGACCAAACGAGAATATAAACTAAATAATTAATATTGATTCTGTTGATAAAATTAACAAATAAAACCTTGGTGATTGTGTTAAAAAAACCTTGGTGTACTCTCTACAAGTAAATAATCGGAAAGAGTTCAAAGAAAAGGAATATATACTACGTTTCATCTTAAATACATGCATATATATGCTTTTCTTGACAAAAAACATTGATAGATGCAAGATACACTAACATACAAATGATGATTATTACACACCATCTTTTCCGATCACGATCGTAGAAGCTAAATATCGCTTCAAAAGGGAGACAGTCCGAACATAACGGATTTGCCGACAAAAAAATTGACCCTAAAGTTTATCACTTTCCGATCACCTCTCTTTATTAAAATTTTCCTTTATTTTTCTCTCTTTTGTTACTTCTTTATCTTACACTAACTAATTTCAAAGATAATTATATCAAGTCACTAATCCAATTTCTTTAATAGAAAAAATATAGGCATGTTAAGATCTTTTATGTTGATGCTTTCTTTGATTCACTGTCAATATTTAGTGTGTATCGCTTACTCATTTGCTCTTTTTACCTTTATCAATTTCTCACCATTAATCATACATAAATCTTATCCTTAACTAACCAACCCACAAGGATTATGGAGGAAAAAAAAAACTAAAAATCATTATTAGAAAGAGATAGACACTCAATAAACCCTCTAATAAACTTGGAATGGTTGCCTCCGTAACCAAATAATAGATATTATCTCAAACTAATTTATTTTTGAAAAATGTATAGTTCAATAGTTTATGAAAAAAGTACTGAATGCTTATATATATCTGTCATGTTAACCAATGTAAAGGTGAGTATGGGTATGGGATAAGGACATCTCCAATGATAAATCAAATTGTTGGAAAATATAAAAAAATGAGGAAAAATTCTCTCTAATAGTACATTATTTTTGAGGTAAATTTATGAATAGTGTTATATCATATTTGAGGGAACACTATTTACAAACTTATTTTACTGTTGAATTTTTTTTATTTGCATAATAATCTTTAAAGTTTTAACAAAACTTTGTTTAATGCAAAGGCAAAAAATTATACAAAATCTTGCTTTTAAAATTTTTTTGTCATAATTTTAAATTTTTTTATTTAATATGTATATAATGATCAAAATTTAAAACTTAATTATAAATAATGTTAGTTAAATACTTAAATATAAAATTTATAATTCAGTAAGGCTATATATAAAATAAAAATATAATAAAAGAACAAATAATAACATTAATACAACATAGAACAATTCTTGACAAAATAGTAATGATTAAATAGAACTCTACTATTGTTTTCTTTGTGGTTATGCAATTTTACTAATATAATAAATATTTCATTTTAATAAATTTAAAGTTAGTTAAAATTTTTTTTTTTTTTAAATTGAGTATAATCTTATCAAATAAATGGTGTTTTAAGAAATAAACAAGCAATTGAAAAATAAATATATTAAGAATTAAGAGGAAAACGAAAAAAAAAAACAAAATTTATACTCAAAAAAAGAAAACGAGGAAACCCATTAGAGAATATCGGTCGAAATTCATAACAATTTCCAACCTAGATGGATAAATATATCGATTAAGGGCAAAACTGGTCAGATATTATATGTAAGATTTTTTTTCAACAATCAATAAGCAGATGATTAGCGGTAGGTGCGATGGGATAGTGCAAGCTCGTGCCAACGAGGTCTAACATCTAGATGTCGAATTTTATTTATATCCGACGGATCATGAAAAACAACTTTCGTGGTTCTAGTGTGAAAAGAAATAAATCAATAAAAGGTGAATGGAATCTTCGGTTCAGTTTTTCTCCTTTTTGAATTTAATTTCACATCATTTTGATTTGATTAGTAATTGGTCAGAAAGCTATTAGGCTTTGAGCTTTAATATTTCCACTTTATGGAACTAGCTAGATTCGATTTTTAATTGATACGATCATGGGTTTGATCGGTAACTAGCAGCGTTAATGGATGAAATTAAAGTGGAGTGAATGAATAGAAAAGAGAAGAGTAAAACAAATAATAATAAAAAATGAAAAGTGGAAATCAACGTTACTCTTCCAAAACTATGAGAGAAAAATACAACTCATTTACCCTTTGTTAAACAATAACCGGCGTAAGACTATTAAAAAATTATTAAATTTTGTTTGACCTGATTGGAAGAATTGCAGCTGAATATGGAGTAAATGTTTTTCAGCTATAATATTAACGCTACTTGTGTTATTCAATCACACCCCATGTGTATTCGAGATAAAATATCACATTGATTTTTCTAGGGTTTGATCTATTAGATTAACATCACACTGAGTTACTTTGGTAAATACCAAATCAATATATGTTTAATTGATAATTGTTTTATCTTATATTTTTCAACCAAAAATAAAAATCTTGTTTCTTGTTGAGGCTGGTTGCTTGTTTGACACTTACGGTTACGGAGAGTACTACTCATCTGAAATTTTCATACTAGTCCAATTTTCATATTCAGTCGAAGTAAGAACTATTTACCATCACCCAATTCCAGTTCTTCAAGTTAAATAACCCTGATTTAGCTCACTAGCACTACAAGAAAACATCGGTATTCTGACGGACATTCCGACGGAAAATGAAATCCTCGGAATTTCCCGAGGAATTTCCTCGGAATATACCGACGGAATTCCGAGGAAACATCAATCCGTCGGAATATTCCGAGGAAATTCCGACGAACTAGTGATCGATCGATGCGTTTTTGGACATA
>NC_027751.1:740192-762754 GCF_000695525.1 Brassica oleracea var. oleracea
TCCTCGGAATATTCCGAGGAAATTCATTTCCTCGGAATTCCGTCGGAAATTTCCGAGGGATTTCCGAGGAAAGATGAATTTCCGAGGAGTTATTTCCGAGAACTTTTTTCCGACGACATACCGACGATTTTTTTCCTCAGTATGCCGCTGTTTTCTTGTAGTGTAGTTAGTAACTGAAGAGTAGCTTGAATCTGCGTTGGTCAATAATTGTATGCATTGAAAGCAATATGATATGATGATTCTTGTCGTGTATTCTCTTGACAGTCTAATCTTTAGTTACGCTGTCTATAATTATAGCTAACAGTCGTTTTAGTAATCTCCTATATATTAATCGAGAAACATTAAGACTTTTTTTATAGCCACGTGTCATCACTAGGTTTATTCTTAGAATCATTAAAGAAATATGTTGGTCCATCTAATTATATAATAAGTTTTTTATTAAACACACCATAAATTTATTATTAATGTTCTTTATTATTTCCCTAAATAAAAGTTACGGAATTGCCTTATGTGACTAAAGTATATATATGGCAATAAATGATTTTGAATAATAAAGATTTGATAAAAATTAGTGTATCTTATATCATATTTATTTAATTTTAAATTATTAAAATAAATTAAACAACCATATAATAAAATTTTAATTTTTTTGTATATGTTATATTTTGAATTTTTTAAAACGACTATAAAGTATTAAAACTGTTAAAAGTCTCATATTCAAATTTTGTAATCCATGGCTTAAATTTTTGTTATGACAAATCATATAAGTAAAAAAAATCTAATTTAATTAAATGCTAAGATTAAAAAAAAAAAATATATATAT
The DNA here is from genome assembly GCF_000695525.1 of Brassica oleracea var. oleracea. NCBI lineage: Eukaryota > Viridiplantae > Streptophyta > Magnoliopsida > Brassicales > Brassicaceae > Brassica > Brassica oleracea. The sequence continues at coordinate 741,016 of NC_027751.1, forward strand.
ATATATATATATATATATCGTTTTAAATTAAACTATATACTATATAAATTACATAAATATATTAATTTTGAAATTTTTAATTTAGACATTTTTTTTAACATTCCCAACTTAATTTTTTAAAATTATAAATTACTAAAAATATTAATCCCACATGAATATTTTGTTATCAATAATTTAAAGTTTTTGCTATAAATGATACAAATGATCAAAAAACCATATGAGTAGAAAATATTATTTAATAAATATTAATATTAAAAATATATTATGTATGTTAATATCATTTAAATTTAATTATATATCCTATCAAATAGAAAAAAAATATCGTTTGGATTAATAAAATTGATTTATATATTCGTACCAATTTAATTATATATGTAATAGTTACTGACTTTTAATTATTTAATATATATATATATTATTTCATAAGATGTAAGAACATATAATAGATAAAATAATGTTTATATATAATGCTCTTTGCGGATCTTAGTAATCATATAATACTGTAGATGTTGATTATATTCGTGACTGTTATATAAATTTTAAGTGTTTATTTTAAAAAAATTACTATATCCTATACTCTTGCAAGACGCACAAACACACATATATCGAATGACTTGGGCAACCCTTTGATCATGTTTACCTTATTAAGAGAAAGCGTCATTTTCTTTATATCAAAAGTTGAATTGAAATTTCTATAATTTTGGACCGAACTGGACCAGAAAAAAAATTTCCGGCTGATGCATGGTCAACAGAAGTATAAGCCGTCTTTTAGTCCACTAAATTACGAGCCTGGTTCTTATTAAAAATCCAAATGGTGTAAATCGGTTGAAGGCCCATGTAATATTATCAGACTATATTTTTCTGGTATTTCTCTCCAAGAAGTATAAGCCATCTTTCAGTCCATGAAATAACGAGGCGGGTTTGTGCATCTCCAAAAGTCCCTTACGTTAAATTTGGCAAAACTTCAAATACAACGTTCCAAGGTATTTTTATCCAAAAACAAAATTTTATATTAAATCTGATTTTTTTGTATTTTATATAATAGTCTTTATGTTTAATAAAACTTAACTAAAAGCATAAATCTTTTACAATAACTATAAAATATACAACAAAAGTATTATAAACAAAATATTATATTTAAGTAAAATATTGCATGTAAATAAAAAATTCAAAAATATTCATTAAATTTAAATAAATTACATAATTATTCATTATAATTACCTCTGTAATATCCCATATATAATCAATTAAAGCATTTTGATATCAAGTTCATTTTTAGTAATCATGTTATGCATGATAATATACGATGTTATTGTATAATAACATTATTTAGTTTTTGTATAATATTTGTTGTAGTATTAATTAAATATTTTGTATTAAAAAGGACTATAATGATTACACAAAAAAATTATTAACATTATTTGAAAGTTATATAAGTAAAAGGATTAGAAAAATAAGGTACTTTATATATAAGGTTTTGTACAGTAAAATTTTATATTTGAGGTTTCATTGTACAGCTTGTAATTTCTCTATATGTAATTTATTCATATATAATGATCACTCTATTAAATTAAATAACATTATATATTAGGATGGTCATGAACAATTCTATGATAAAACTCTTCCGACAATACACATATCTATAATGAAAGATTTTACATGTATTTTATGTCCATTATAATAATTTTTATATTTTATCTTTTAACATATGAGACCATAATTAACAACTATATCTTGACCCTGACCCGCACGACCGTGCGGATTTTCTTTAATACTAAAATATTTTAGATTATATAATAAAATATATCAACAAGTTATATAATTTAGTGTTATATATTATCTAATTTTATAATAATATTTTGAAAACATTATTATGTAACAATACTGTTTTAAATAATTTTTGTTTTATTTCTAAATTTGAATTATAAGTGAAAATTAAATTAAGTTAAACCAATTTAGTATAACTGTTTAAATAATAAACCGAATTGGTTTTCAACTCAGGAGAATACACAGACGTTAATAACCGTAGACTAAAGTTTTATATACGATATGAATAAAGATCAAATGTTTTATCTATGAAAGAATGTGTAAATTAATTGTATTATATGGTAAAAACATTTAAAGCGTTGATGGTCTATATTAAAAAATCACATATGAAATAAGTCTCAATTTATGTGCTAAATAGATAAGATATTTTTATTTTTTTAAATTAAAAATAGAAATTAATATTTATTTTTTAAAACATATTTTAAAATCTTTCTTAAATTTAATTTTTAAAATTAATCAATTTAAAATTGTTATTATCATTAAAATATTATTAAAAGTATTTTATATAATTATTAATTTTTGTTCACAATCAAAACTAAACTAAATTTTAGTTTCTAAGTATACTTTGTGATAATTAAAATTTTAATTAACTAATCTCAAAATATATTGTAAAAAGATTCTAAAATGTATCTCTATAATATTATTTGAGAAGTTACTTTCCTATATGGCGCACTCACGTTAAATCTCACGATGGTTTATTACATTGATATCTTTAATGAATTGAATTTATTGTATAATTGCCATTATTAATTTTTTATTTTTTTTCTTTTCTTTTTATCAATACATTCCTTTTATAACAAATTGTTATCAAAAGAAGTTTCATATATAAGACAATATTTATAAATATTTTTTTTGTTTTTATTTTCGTTTTTAAAACCATATTATTATGAATAAAGAATATTATGTAAAAAGCAATATTTTTACTATTAAAATACAATAGTTTAATATAATTGACACATCTGATTTAATAAAAACGAATTTTCCTTTAATTTAAATTCAAATTTTGTAAACTTTTTTTGTCGAGCTTAGTATAACGTGAGTTTGTAATCCGAGTGGAGACACCTAGCAGACGGATTGGAGAAATTGTGCCATATGTGTGCGGCCAATTTAGATCCGCGAAACACAATAAAAAAAGGTTCTGTGACCTTTTATTTATATTTTAAAAAAATTCTTAGGATATTAAGAAAGGAAAACTGTATGATTATACCTTTTGATAGTTATACAACTTTTTTTTATAAAAAAATATCCCCATTATTTTATGCAATTTTCTTCTTCGTTTTCTACATTATAAATTCTTAATCCTAATAGTATTTGGGTATCTATCCGGGTTCGGTTCGGTCTTTTCGGGTTTTCGGGGTTAAAGATTTCAGCCCCATTAGGATATTTATATATTTTGGTTCGGGTTCGGTTTGGATCTTTGCGGGTTCGGTTCGAGTTCGGATAACCAGTTTAAATTATTTTAAAGTCTTAAAATTCATTTATGCTTTAAATTTCTTAAAATCTAAAAATATAAATAATATATAACATATAAATTTGAGTAATGTATGCCAAAGTATCTAAATTTAATTTAAAAATCTATAGATATTTTAAATATTTTTGGTGTTTTAAGTACTATTTAGATATTTTATACATTTACTTTTGACTATTTATATATATATATTTCAAATATTTTGAACAGCTTCAAAATATCTTATACATTTTGGACAACTTCAAAATCTTTGGATATTAAATCTGAAAATATCTGATATATTCAAGTATATAAATCTGATTTGGATATATTCAGATACCTGAAATTTTTTAGTTTGGATCGAGTTTGGTTCCCGCTTTTTAAATACCAATAATTTGAACCCGTTTGGATATTTAACCAGTTTCGGTTCTGATTTGGTACTATCCAGATTGGATTCAGTTTAGTTTTCTGGGTTCAGATTTTTTTTCCAGCCCTACCTAATACTATTTGAAGGCCTCCAAAAGTATACATAAACAACTGATTCTCATAAATCTAAACTATTAAACTATCGACATAAATATACATTATCACTCAATCATCCATCCTTTATAGAAAATCTTCTTAATGTATTTTCTTTGTAGGATAAGAACTCCCATGGCTTCCATCAGAAAATTTCATTTTTCATTAGATATATGCAAAACAAAATAAGACATCAAGAGTTTTTGGAAAAAAATATCTTAAAAAGTTGTTTCAACTCAGATTGGTTTTGATTGATGATGAGATAATTTTTAAAACTCATATTTTTCGACTTCTTATAATCCTACAATTATAAAAATCAAAATTAAATAAGAGGACCGTATTCATGCAACAACTAAAGGTAATTATTTGATTAAAACTTTTGAGAAAAAGTTAATAAGGGTGAATCAAAAATAAATAACACACACAAGATCAAATTTTACACTCATGATTTTAGAACTTTAGAAATCAATATCATGGCCAAATTAAATATATTGAATAAAAAATTATAATACCACAGTTAAATAACTTATAAATAAAACTTTAATTAAATAACCTAAAAATACACAGACAAATAAAACTACAAGTCTTAAACTAATTAAATACTATCCAAATTATTATATTTTGTTTTTTAAAAAAATATTCATGTCCGCGCATAGGCACGGGTGAATCACCTAGTTTGAAATATTTTGTTAGACATTTATTTAAAATATTTATTAATATTTAAAATAAAAATAAAGATATTAAAATATATTATAATTAAGTTAGGTAAAAGTAAATAAATTTTCTAAAGATGATCCAAATAAAAAAATCACACATGAAAGAAATCATGAATTCTATTTTAATAATATAGATTTTACTTACAAGTTACAACATACTAGAATCATCAAATCTATATTTGTTCCCTTTTTACTCACACAAAAAATCATCTAAAGTAGAAGTTAATAACTTTATAATATGGAATCAAAATTTGATAGGAAAACCCCACACGTGTCTATTCTCCCTACATTTGACTCTCATTGGATTTTTTTTCTTTTCTAAATTTTGTGAAGACGTGCTTACTTTGGTATTCATACCCTAGCTCCGAATGGTGACTGCAGGTTGAGCGGTGCGGAACAAGCGGTTTAATTGCGGTGCGGTTCTAACAGTTATAAAAATGTATAGATATAGGGTATATATAGAGATTTTTGTTACTGTTAATTGCGGGGCGGGACGGAAAACTAGTTACCATTCCAAGCCTTTATATAAGCGGGCCTAAAATCACGACTAGTATTATATTTATATAGTTTATTGGTATGACCCTACTCAAATTTTTTTTTTTTTTTTATTAACCAGGTGTTGACCTTGCGGCCCACCACCTAGGCCCGGCGCCAGCCTTTGTCTGTACCTTCTTACGGGCCCTGGACACGCCTCCCCCTCCCCGCGAGTCGAACCGGTCACCTTCCCTCCCCAAGGACGATACCACTGGACTACGAGGTCCTGGGTATCCTACTCAAATTTTACTTATCACGTATGGTGTAACCACCGCTTTAGTTTTAAATATATATATATATATATAGTGGAATAATACCTTTTTCAAATATATAATATCGTGACTAGAAAGAAATAATTACCTGCGCTACGTATTTTACACACAAAATGCTAAATTTACATGTATATTATGTTAAAACATCAATATCACCGATTGATATAAGTGTGGTCCAATTATTGTAATACAATTATTAAAACATTGTATTAATCATTTAAAAGAAATATTATACAAAAAGAATATAAATGTGACTAAAACACACAAATATAAAAATTAAAATTTTAAAAAATGTAAAAACAAAAAATGTATCCGCTTTTTTAAGGGCAGGTCAGAATCTAATAAATATTTAAAATAAGTTTGTTTTCGGTTGATATTTGTTGATTTCTCTCTCTTAAGGTTATTTAACTGGTTTTATAGTAAAGATTGTATTCCATATTTATGTCCGGCTAAACAGATTGGATATTTTTTTTTGATAGAATGTGAATTTTATTTACCAAAAACTGGAACGGTTTTAATACATATGCTCGGCGGAGCTATGAAGTTATTAGAAGGCCCAAAAAGTGAAAAAAAGTCTAACAATAACAAGAGAAGAGATCAAAGAGAAGCTCTACTCAAAAGTGAACCATTGAGATAGGAGATTCTTGAATTTGTTGCAGTTGAGGCGAGCGAGGATTGAATTCCTGACACTCATGTCTATCAGCTTGAAAACAAATGTTACCGGAGCTGCTACAGAGGTGTGCAGCCGACTGTTCCTCTTTTTCCAGATGTGGTAGATCGCTATTTGGATAACCAGACGCTTTAGAGTGAGACTGAAAAGTCCATTACCTGGTAAAATCCAATCAATCATGTCTGGCCAGTCAAGAAAGCTTTAGTTACTTCCAAACCGACGAAGAACTAATCGCCAAACCGTAGAGCTGTATGGGCAGTGTATGAACAGATGGGTTCTTGTTTCCGTTTCAGACCCGCAAATGCAGCAGAGGGAGGGAGCATGAATACCCCATCTCGCTGTTTTTTCTCTTGTAAGAAGTCTCTTAAGGTGTGTAACCCAAAAGGTGAAGGCGTGTTTGGGAATATGTCCTTTGTACCATATAGCCTTTGCCCATCGCTGAGAAGGAGCTGCAGGACGGAACTTTTCTCACGTAAGTTTTATTGAGAACGAAGTGGTAGGAGATCCCTTAATAGACCACACGTACGGGTCAGAGCCTCTATTACTCGATGGCGCAGTTATAGTTAGTAATGTGTTCCTAACTTCCGCAAGAGCAGGGTTCCTGGTCAGAAGAGAAGGAATGATCCATCCATCAGGGGAAGAGCCCGCAGCTATTGGATATTATGTTCGCAAGTGTTTTGTTCATATATAAACCCTAATTAGGTAAACTGGTTTGACGGTGCCGTTTATTAGTTGGAAAATATTACGACCATTTAAATTAGGAAGACGTGAGTTCTTTGGAAAATCAACTGCTAATATCTTTGACCACACAACAAACAAAAGATTTTGTAATTTGTACTATCATACTATTATGTAATTCAGCAATCAACAGTACAGATGTTGTGGTTACAATCCTTCCTAGCTACTTCATTAGGTTTGAAAAACTTTTTCTAACAACGTATCAAACGTTAATTTATTTTAAAACTCTTTTAATGAATACTTTGTCATTAGGATTTACACAAATGAAAATGGAGGGATTCCAAATGATGAATCGATGAAATAATAATGAGAGAAGATGATACAAACATGATCATTAATCTTATCTTACAAGCATCTCATATCTCAGTTCTCAGTTTTTTTCTTATCAACCGGATATTATAAATTAAATCACACTGTAAACGGGCCTTTTACGCCACACAACCTTTGTATACCAAACATATATATCTACAAAGAAGAAACACCTAATCCGCAACACACTTGAAAAATGACCTCACTAATGAGCACCCTTCTCCTATTACAATGTGTATCTACACTAGTCTTCACTACCATCTCAACACCACCTGATGATCCTGTCAAGTGTGTGTCTGGAAACTCTGACTGTACAGTCACAAACTCATATGGAGCCTTTCCAGATAGATCCACGTGTCGAGCCGCAGAAGTAACCTATCCAACCACTGAAGCTGAGCTCATATCAATCGTGGCTGCAGCTACTAAAACCGGACGGAAAATGCGTGTAACCACAAGATATTCCCATAGCATCACTAAACTCGTGTGTGTCGACGGAACGGACGGTTTGTTCATAAGCACAAAGTTTCTAAACCACACAGTGCAAGCCGATGCAGATGCCATGACCCTGACGGTTGAGAGCGGTGTGACACTTAGGCAGTTAATCGCTGAAGCGGCTAAGATTGGATTGGCGTTACCTTATGCACCATATTGGTGGGGACTGACCGTGGGTGGTATGATGGGAACCGGTGCTCACGGGAGCTCATTGTGGGGTAAAGGAAGTGCGGTCCATGATCATGTGACAGAGATCAGGATGGTTAGTCCTGGCTCGGTCAATGATGGGTTTGCAAAGGTTAGAGTTTTAAGCGAAACTACGACTCCTAATGAGTTTAATGCGGCTAAGGTTTCTCTTGGTGTTCTTGGTGTTATCTCTCAGGTATGATTCATAAAAACTTTGCTCTCTGTTATTTTGCATGCTATATGTTATGAGAATATCATAGTTCTAACACATTATTTATAATACAATTGTCCCATAAAGGTGACTTTTACATTGCAACCGATGTTTAAGAGATCGTTACGGTATGTTATGAAAAATGATTCGGATTTTGGGGATCAAGCTGTGACATTTGGAAAGAAACATGAGTTTGCGGATTTCATATGGTTACCAAGCCAAGGCAAAGTAGTGTATCGAATGGACGACCGAGTACTTGTCAACACATCGGGCAACGGTTTGTTTGACATTTTGCCGTTCCGTTCACAGCTCTCGGCGGCATTAGCCATCATAAGATCATCAGGTTCATCTTTTTTTCTAAAGCTTAGGCTTTCGTGTTTGTATATGATAAAAAAAAATTATAAAATTATCGATAGTAGTTCGCTATTTATTAAATGTTATAGTACACAACTTAAATTCTTCCTCATGTATTGTATTAATTAAGAGGAGACGCAAGAGAGGTTCAGAGATGCGAATGGGAAGTGTGTAGGAGCCACACTTATTTCATCTACACTGTTTGCTAGTTCATATGGTTTGACCAACAATGGTAAATAATTATTAGTTTATTCACTTTCAGATACAATATTCACTTTTATTGATTTTAACTCACTCATTTCCTATATTGTTGCGATTATTCACCGGCATTAGGCATTATATTCACCGGTTATCCCGTCACTGGAAGCCAAAACCGTATGATGTCGTCAGGATCATGCTTAGACAGTCTTCAAGATGGGTTGATCACGGCGTGTCCATGGGATTCACGTATAAAAAGCGAATTCTTTCACCAAACAACTTTCAGTGTTCCACTTACGCAAGTCAAAAGTTTCATCGACGACATCAAATCTCTTGTTAAGATCGAACGTAAATCTCTATGCGGACTTGAGCTATATTACGGTATTCTCATGCGCTATGTCACATCCTCTCCAGCTTATCTTGGGAAAGAAACCGAAGCTTTAGACTTTGACCTAACTTATTACCGAGCCAAAGACCCACTAACACCACGGCTTTACGAAGATTTCATCGAGGAGATTGAGCAAATTGCTTTGTTCAAATATAACGCATTGCCACATTGGGGTAAGAACAGAAACTTAGCGTTTGATGGAGTGATTAAAAAGTATAAGAACGCGCCAGCGTTCTTGAAAGTAAAGGAGAGTTATGATCCGACCGGTTTATTCTCGACCGAATGGACCGATCAGATCTTAGGGATCAAAGGAAACGTGACAATAGTAAAAGATGGATGTGCATTGGAGGGTTTGTGTATATGTTCGGAGGATGCTCACTGTGCTCCGACAAAAAGATATTTGTGTCGACCGGGAAAAGTTTACAAAGAAGCTAGAGTTTGTACACGTGTCAGTGGGATAAGTGTGATTCAATCAGTAAGTTATTAATATTCATTGCTTCTAAAATCAAAAAACATATTTTATGGATGGGTCGATATTTACTATGACGAGTTATTGCTAATGTTGTTGTAACCAAAATATAATAATGTGTGAATTATTACTATTTTTGTTCAAAATTAGCTCTATTAGTTTATACTTTCTACTTCTGAAAATAATGATTTTAGTAATTCATGAAATAATGTATACCTTTATACTGACGTGCGCATACCATGGCGTTCTTATCTTCAGCCTCCCATTTGTCTAAATAGTTTTAAGTTTACATATATAGTTTTAAGTTTACACATAAAATAAATTAGATGAATGAGATTTAGCTGAGTAAGGTATATATTTAGAATTAAAACAAATTTATCCCATTCAGTTTTCTACATAATAGTATAAATGTGTTTTATTTTATTCTTTTGGTAAAATAACTGGAGTTTTTGTTCATTCAATGTATCCGATCTAAAAGCTATATTATTTTTAGCAAAAGATATATATGAATGTTTTATTTGACATCTTTTAACCCTCTATCTAAACAACCATTCGCATAATCTCAACGATTTGTGTTTCTTTCAAAATAAAATTACTTGTGTTCACCCTATATTAAAGATACATGGAAAAATCCAACCAATGTGTCTTTTATAATAAAAACCCAACTAGTATGTGACTGCGTATTATATAGCTTGACATAGTCAAAGAAATCCAGAGTTGCTTTCTTAGATACTACGAGACTCGTATGCTTATTAATGTTTTTAAAATACAAACAAACTATAATGTGTGTATTTTACTGACAGTTGAGTTCTTATATGCTACGGAAACCGTATGATATTTAGTAGTTGAAACTTTCTTGTAGATATATATCGTTGATTAATTTACCATTAAGCTTTTCAAGTCATCGTTTTGAAATAAAGAAAAAGAACTGCATAAGCCGACGAGGCGAATATTTTGACTAAAAACATTTAGAAAATAAGGAGAAACAACAAACCAGGCATGCGGGCTACGGCAATGGGACTACCATGATGATAGGAGTATGGTTAAGTCTTTCAGACCATATTATTTAAATGAAATTAAGGTGACAGTAAAATTTTGATGGATCGGATGGGGTTAGTGGTTACTACTCTCTTAATTACAAGATAGCACGATAGATGCATCTTATCTCAACCTTTTCTACTTTAATAAACCAAAATATTTTTATTCAAATCGGTTTTAAACCGGCTTATACGCCACACAACTTTTATAAATAGAAAACATGTTTACAGAAAAAAATCCATTTGCAATACATTTGGCGAGAGTCAGACAAAACTCAATCAAAGCCGATGGTATTTAGTTATTCTCCTTCGTATGGTTTTCCCCAAAATGCTGTGGTCTGGCGTACCCTCCTCGGGTTACTTTGTATATTTACACTTGTGCTTACGGCAGTCTCAACACCACCTGAAGATCCTGTCAAGTGTGTGTCTGGGAATGCAAATTGCACAGTCACAAACTCGTATGGAGCCTTCCCTGACCGTTCCACATGTCGAGCTGCCAGCGTGGCGTACCCAACAACCGAAGATGAACTCGTCGCTATCGTGGCTGCAGCCACTAAAACCGGACAGAAAATGCGTGTAACAACTCGTTATTCGCATAGCATAACTAAGCTCGTTTGTACCGACGGGACCAAGGGTTTGTTCATAAGCACGAAGTTTCTAAACCACACGGTGCAGTCAGATGCAAAGGCCATGACCTTGACTGTTGAGAGCGGCGTGACACTTAGGCAGCTAATCTCTGAAGCCGCTAAGGTTGGATTGGCGTTGCCTTATGCACCATATTGGTGGGGACTGACCGTGGGTGGTATGATGGGAACCGGTGCTCACGGGAGCTCATTGTGGGGTAAAGGAAGTGCGGTCCATGATTATGTGACAGAGATCAGGATGGTTAGTCCTGGCTCGGTCAGTGATGGGTTTGCAAAGGTTAGAGTTTTAAGCGAGACTACGACTCCTAACGAGTTTAACGCGGCCAAGGTTTCTCTCGGTGTTCTTGGGGTTGTCTCTCAGGTTAGATTGATTATTTTTTGTGTTTTACTACAAAAGACAATATTATAGTTCTATGTCAATTTAATTACAACTTTTTGGCTGTGGTCTATACTTTTTTTTTAAAAGGTGACTTTTAAATTGCAACCAATGTTTAAGAGATCTTTAACATATACAATGAGAAATGATTCGGATTTCGGGGAACAAGCGGTGACTTTTGGAAAGAAACACGAGTTTGCCGATTTCTTGTGGTTACCAAGCCAAGGCAAAGTCGTGTATCGGAGGGATGACCGAGTTGCTGTCAACACGTCAGGCAATGGTTTGTATGATTTCTTGCCATTCCGTTCGCAACTCTCTGTGGCTATAGCCATCATAAGATCATCAGGTACGACTTTACATAACTTGTTTTGGACAACTCGACTTTACATAACTTTCTGAACTATTTTGTGCTAAGTGTTTGCATTTCAATAGTAAAATAAAGATACAATCTTGTTCATGACGTGTTTTACCAAACAGAAGAAACCATGATCTAATCTAAAATCTTATTTTGTTCACATTTCTACTCAATATGTTTTATTTTCATAAATTCCTTTTAAAAATTTCAAGTATGAAAACTTAATTAACCAAAAAACAAGCGACTTCTGAACCAAAATTTTCCATATATCAACGGCTTTTAAACGGTAGTTGATCCAAAACTGAAGAGAGACATACGTAATCAGGTAATTCTTGAAATAGTATTGTATTAAATTATAACTCTTGGATCCAAAACCGATACTGAAATATAATATATAGCATAATTGAAGTATGGTTGCCAAGAGATTATCAAGTGACCCACGATTCCAATATTTTTCTCCTTATTATATCATTTCTCTCATTGGATACAAAATGAAAAACGTTACTTTAATTTGTTTTCTTGTATGATTCAAGAGGAGACGCAAGAGAGGTTCAGAGATGCGAATGGGAAGTGTGTAGGAGCCACATTAATTTCATCTACACTGTTTGGTACCTCGTACGGTTTGACCAACAATGGTATATAATTTCGTTTTTACTTATCTACTGTTCATCGATTTCAAATACAACCTTTACTTACTCTTACCTCGATGTTTCAAATATTAACCGTTTTTAGGTGTTATATTCACTGGTTATCCGGTCATTGGAAGCCAAAACCGCATGATGTCGTCAGGATCATGTCTAGATAGCCTTCAAGATGGATTAATCACGGCGTGTGCGTGGGATTCCCGTATAAATGGCGAATTTTTCCATCAAACAACTTTTAGTGTTTCTCTCACTCAAGTCAAAAGTTTTATTAACGACATCAAATCACTTATCAAAATTGAACCGAAGTCTCTATGCGGCCTGGAGCTCCACTATGGTATTTTGATGCGTTATGTCACATCTTCTCCAGCTTATCTCGGGAAAGAGACGGAAGCCCTAGATTTTGACATAACATATTACCGAGCCAAGGACCCACTAGCACCGCGACTCTACGAGGATTTCATCGAGGAAATCGAGCAAATAGCATTGTTCAAGTATAACGCATTGCCACACTGGGGTAAAAACAGAAACTTGGCGTTTGATGGCGTGATTAAAAAGTATAAGAATGTGCCCGCATTCTTGAAAGTAAAAGAGAGCTATGATCCAACCGGTCTATTCTCGACCGAATGGACGGATCAGATCTTAGGTATCAAAGGAAACGCGACGATTGTAAAAAATGGATGTGCATTGGAGGGTTTGTGTATATGTTCGGAGGATGCTCATTGTGCTCCGACGAAAGGATATTTGTGTCGACCGGGAAAAGTTTACAAAGAGGCTAGGGTCTGTACACGTGTCAGTGGCATAAATGAGGCACTGTCAGTAAGTTAATTATCTACATCGCCTCTTATATCAGGAGCCGTTGTTGTTATACATTGTTTATGTTGTAATAATATTATAAATAATAAATGGCCTACTGTAATAAATGGCCTACTGTAATAAATGGCCAAAACTTTTTACTCATAAATATTAATATTTTCATTAATTAATTAAATGTTATATTATAAATCAAAGTAAACCAATAAAAAAGTTACAAGTGTTTGTAAAGTCTCTTTAAAACAGAAGTTGGGCTCTTCCCGTAGAATCTTTCTACGTCCTTTCTTTTTTTCTTGACTTTTTTCTTTTTCTTTCTTCTTTTACAATTTTTTTGTATTTTTAATTCTTCGGAGATCATGCAAAAATTTTGATGCTGATGCTTTAAAAACACCATTAGTGAGATATATCTTCCCTCGAGTACCTCAAGGTCCTCAACCATATTTTATTATAATATAAGTTATAAGTTTAATTAAATTTTAATTTTAAAAAACATAAACCACTTAAATATTGACACCTAAAACTAAAATCTCTAACACTTTTTTTAAACGCTTCTTCCAACATAAACGTCTCACAAGTTTTCTGTTATTCTTCCCTACTTTTTGATTTTTACTTATTATTGTAAGAGCATCTGCATCGCTAAAGTTTTTTATTATTATTATTATTTTTTTTCTGATTTAAAAAAAAATGCACCAATCGCGGACTGTCACGTGTCGGTGGAACCCGCGAATAGTGCAAAAGACACACAACACACGTTTCTTATTGTGCATACTTTGTTTACCGTTTTTTGCAAAATCGTGCCCCCATTTTAGAGACGCGTAGAGACGCGCGATATAGATGATCTAATACGTAGAAACAGTGAGAGAGACTTCCACTGCACCTGCCTTTATAGCCTGATTAATAATTAAACTGGATTGACTTATATGAATTACAAGAGTTATTCATATGCTTTTACGATAAATTATAGTTCGTAAATGTATATCGTCTGAAAATATGTTACAATCAAATACATATAGGGTTTCAATCGGCGGTGCGAAGGAAAATAATATATCTGGTTGTCGCGATCCGGTGCGATATACCGGATTCATGCTGGATCCATTTTTTAAAACAATCCATCGGTTAAAAAAAGAATCCGATTCAATTAGTTATGAACTGGATCGAGGTATACGTTGCCATGATCATAAAACTAATTTATCAATTAGTCAGAGAGGAGGGGTTTGCCTCAATGTTTGAGATTCATTGACCACGTAATTTATTAAAATTTTGTCTCATTGACTTTGTCTAAATCTTTTGAGTACAAGACAACGGCGTGTGACTTTGTGAGGGACGTGGATGCCATGGCATTCTTATTGATAATAAAGTGAACTGGATCTTATTCACGCGTTTATAGAATAATTAAAATAGGCATATAGCTAAACTTGGGGGACAAGCTTAGAAACCCTAACCCCGTACACCACAATACTGACCGTAAAGGCCTACACCATGCTGAGTAGCAAGCTATGGACAGCATATCCATATACATAGATATAGATATAAAGCTAGCTATATCGACCAATACTTTTTTCTATCTCACATATAAAAGTGATCTTTTTTTTTTTATCAAATCAAAGTGATCTCATAACTTATATATAGGGCAAAATCCAACTGACTTTATTTGTTTATAGTAAAACCCATCTAATGTTCCAGCAATTTCAGCCGCGTATCACTCATATGACATCACAACCACGATATTTTACAACGACGTCTTTAATTTTCCTTTCTACTTGCTCATCTTGGCTCATGTTCTGTTTTTTTTTAAGTTAGAACAAAGACTTTCCCGTCTGTACAGTTATATTTTTTTATATTAACCAAAAACAAAAAAGACCCATCTATTGTGTGTTTCATAAAAGAGTTTGGTATTGTCAAGGCTTTCAAGAGTTGAATTCTTGGCTGCTACGAAATTTATGTTATAATTAATTACTAGTGGAACTTGTCGTGAACATACGGTTGATTGAATATTCACCCCTTAAAATATTCACGTCTACCTTTAGTTTTCGATTTTTAATAAAAAGGTGTTATCGACTATCGTTTTTAGTTGCATAAAACGACGTGGCAAAGATAACTATTTTAAACTATTCAACTATATATATATGCACGACAAATTACATACGCAGGCCAATATTTCCATGAGAACTTTACAAAGAACATTAACTACTAATTATACTAAGCAGAAATAAAATGATTTGATGTTTTAGTCATATTTGATAAGAGATGGACTCGTCGATTTTTTCTGATATAACATTTTTTTTTTGTCACAGCTCTGATATAACATATATAACGCACCTTTCAATTAACGGCTTATGTTTAGGGGACAAAACGTATTATTTGCTAGCGGATAAAAGTACAGGGAATAGAAACTGATAAAATTTTAAGGGTTATATGGATTAGTGGATACATACGCTGAAGGATTTTTCATTAACATTTCTTTTCCGGAAAGCAATAAACGGTGCCGAGGCCTATGGGGGGTAAGACCATGTGATATAACTTTATTAACTTGTCAGTCCCCTACTAATGGATCGAATATGTTTAAAGTTTCTACACAACATCTAGCATGAAGTATTTCCTCTCAGCCTTTTATGACTTCACAAAAATATTATATTTAAATCGCACTGAGCTAGCCTTTTACACCACACAACCTCTATATATTAGACCAAAAGCACCATTCGCAATGCATCTCAAAAGTTTCAACAAAAGAACATGGCATTTCGTTTTTCTCCTTCGTATTGGCGGATCGTCCTGGGGTTATGCTGTATGTTTACACTTGTGCATACGGCACTCTCAACACCTCCGGAAGATCCCGTGAGATGTGTCTCAGGAAACACGGATTGTAGCGTCACAAACTCATACGGAGTCTTCCCAGACCGGTCCACGTGTCGAGCGGCCAACGTTGCGTACCCAACAACCGAAGCCGAGCTTGTCTCTATCGTGGCAGCAGCCACAAAAACCAGACGCAAAATGCGTGTGACCACTCGATATTCCCATAGCATCCCTAAGCTTGCGTGCACGGACGGAACCAACGGTTTGTTCATAAGCACAAAGTTTCTAAACCACACGGTGCAAGCCGATGCAGGGGCCATGACCCTGACAGTTGAGAGCGGTGTGACACTTAGGCAGTTGATCACTGAAGCCGCTAAGGTTGGATTGGCGTTGCCTTATGCACCATATTGGTGGGGACTGACCGTGGGGGGTATGTTGGGAACCGGTGCTCACGGGAGCTCATTGTGGGGTAAAGGAAGTGCGGTCCATGATTATGTTACCGAGATCAAGATTGTTAGTCCTGGCTCGGTCAATGATGGATTTGCAAAGGTTAGAGTATTAAGTGAGAGTACAACTCCTGTGGAGTTTAACGCGGCAAAGGTTTCACTTGGTGTTCTTGGTGTTATCTCCCAGGTTAGATCATCTATATTTACTTTTTTCGGTTTAAATAAAAACCAAAATTATACTCTTTAACTACAAATTTTCATTTATTTAAGGTGACTTTTGGTTTACAACCGATGTTCAAAAGATCGTTAAAATATGTTATGAAAAACGATTTGGATTTCGATGATCAAGTCCTCACATTGGGGGAAAAACATGAGTTTGCGGATTTCGTATGGTTGCCAAGCCAAGGTAAAGTTGTGTATCGAATGGACGACCGAGTAGCAGTCAACACGCCGGGCAACGGTTTGTATGATTTCTTGCCGTTCCGTTCCCAACCCTCTGCGGCATTAGCCATCATAAGATCATCAGGTTCCTAGCTATCCTTATTTCTAAGACTATAACTGGTAACTCATTTTAGGAATGTATGGAATAAATGGAATTGAAATCAATAGAATAAACGTGGAACGAATTTGTGATGATGATTTGAGGAATTAAAGGAATGAAATATGTATTTATGTTTTAATTATATTTAAATTATATCATTCCATTCATTCTTTTTCTTTTTATTTATCATGAATGATTTTTAACATGATTCACAATGTATTATTCCATTTATCCCACCGAAATGTATGTAATCCAAAAAAATTATTTTTACCGTTAACTGGTAATTTTTTTTGGAATACATACGACTAATTTCACGTGATTACATTCATAAAAAAACATTCAGTTACAGCCTAAAGTTTTTGTGAGAAAAAGGTTTGAATTTATGTGGAGGTAAAATATAAAGGTACATATGAGAACATTTTATGAACCAATAGTTGAAGATGTAATCAGGTGGTTACAATTAGATTTCTATTAACTTATAACTTTAACCCATGTCCTGGATAAGAAAATTTAACTGTTGGATGATAGAATTATACGTGACAACTTGACATCTATTAGTTAGAAAATAGATTTTTATTTTTTTGGACAAAGTTAGAAAATAGATTATATCTTTTTGTCAAAGGGAAAAATGATATTTTACTTTCTATTTCTCTCTTTTTCTTAGAACATCTCTAACTTTCCTTTTAATCATAAGATATATGTTTTGTTTTATTTCATTCTTATTGTACAATAATTTAGAGGAGAAGCAAGAGATATTCAGAGATGCGACTGGGAAGTGTGCGGAAGCCACACTACTTTCATCTACACTGTTCAGTACCTCCTACGGTTTGACAAACAATGGTAATAACTAACTTTTCGTTTTATTATACATTTTGGTTGATTTCACATACGAAGTTTATTCACTCCCATGTTTATGTTAAAAAAAATTCAACGGCATTGTTTAGGTATTGCATTCACCGGCTATCCGGTCATTGGAAGCCAAAACCGTATGATGACGTCAGGATCATGTCTAGATAGCCTTCAGGATGGGTTAACCACGGCGTGTGCGTGGGATTCACGTATAAAAGGCGAATTTTATCATCAAACATGTTTCAGTATTCCTCTCACGCAAGTCAAAAGTTTCATCACCGACATCAAATCTCTTGTCAAGATCGATCAGAAATCTCTGTGTGGACTTGAACTTTATAACGGTATTTTAATGCGTTATGTCACGGCCTCTCCAGCTTATCTTGGGAAAGATACGGAAGCCATAGACTTTGATCTAACATATTACCGAGCCAAGGATCCTTTAACACCGCGACTATACGAGGATTTTATAGAAGAAATTGAGCAAATTGCGTTGTTCAAGTATAATGCATTGCCACATTGGGGTAAGAACAGAAACGTAGCATTTGATGGAGTGATTAAAAAGTACAAAAACGCACCAGCGTTCTTGAGAGTGAAGAAGAGTTATGATCCGGATGGTTTATTCTCGAGCGAATGGACGGATCAAATCCTAGGGATCAAAGGGAACGCGACGATTGTAAAAGCTGGTTGTGCATTAGAGGGGTTGTGTATATGCTCGGAGGATGCTCATTGTGCTCCGACCAAAGGCTATATGTGCCGACCGGGAAAAGTTTACAAAGAGGCTAGGGTTTGTACACGTGTCGGTGACATAAACGCATAAGTGTACTGGTTCAACAAGTTTTTTTTTTGTTCACATAAAAAAAACCTTACTTGTTGATATATTTGAAGATTCTTACATCAGAAAGTCCCATTTGTGGTTATGAATGGGTCGATATATTTATCCACTATGATTTATGACAAGTTGCTTCATGCATGTTGTAATAACTACTATAACTAGGCAGGATGAGATAATATAATATAATATATATAATATTTATATTATATAATAGTAAATATGTGTGATATACTTTAGTTTTTGCAATATAATTTTTTTTTTTAAATTATAAAGCATGTACATAGTTTAGTTATTTTTTGGTAAAAACATAGTTTAGTAATGATAAAGATACCGTGGTATCATATGCGTCATTCCTAATTAATAATTAGTATTTAATGTGTCATATATATTCCTTAATGAATATACAAAATTAAAGGATGTTCAAATTAAAAATCCATATATGGCAACAGTAATTTATGTCTCATTATTGCTCATAAGTTAATTGCTATAATTTAGGCAATCAAGTAAATGTATTAATGTAAATTAGGTATGAAATATATTACCAAAGGGCCAAAAAAATTCCAAGTTAGTATACGTAAAGATCTAATATACTATATACATATATTGATTGGGCCAAACTTTCATTTAAATTAATATAAAGAACTCGTATAAATACACAAAATGCATAAAATTATTAATACACATAGACAATAAATACTGTAATAATGATTTGCATTAAGTATGTATTGATGAATTCACTCATGAAGACAAATTAATCAATACATGAAATCAAATAAAGAGTTTTCAAGGCAAATGCCTAGGTCAAAGTCTGTAGAATATATTAAACCTAATTATATCTTGTATCAGATCTTGTACACATATAATAACTCATACAACAATATATGCTGACCGTGAACGTTAATTATCAAAGGACTGCAATTTTTAATGAAATAATACATGCATAAATTATATTTTTATGATTACTCTAAATGTTAACAAACTCATTAGAATGGTTAGCGTAATTAGATGGTAAGGAGCAATGGACCTATTTGACGTGTAGGTTGTAAGATTGTATGTCCAACGGTATGAGATAAAACAACCATATGATATAGATCAAGAAAGAGATCATAGAATGTAATATTGCAATTTTGAATATACTTTTGGCATCATACAAGAAAATTTATTGCATAATGCGAGATACTACATGACTCAGAGTGGAAATGATTTTGAGCTAATATTCAGTTGTTGATCTTTTTTAACTTTCTGAAATTTTAATCATGTATCATGTAACATGTCTAGTTTTAATTAAATGAATTTCAGTTATAATCATTTTAACTTTATACGTGAAAGATCATAGCTGAAAATGATTTTTGAGCTCCTCAACTCTTTTTAAACATTTCTGGAAATTTTGATCAAGTATGAAAATATGATGTAACATTTTTAGTTTTCTGACAGGACGGATACCACTCACAATCTGTTTAACACTACAAGAAATTAGTGAAATAGCTAAGGAATTATTCATAGCTAGAGTAGACAATCCGTTGCGAAAATGCAATAGGCGACGGATAGCGACAGATGAAAGCGGTGGCCTCAGCACCAACGCTAAACGTAATCTGTCGCCAAATTGTAGCCACGTCGCAACGGATTCGCAAGAGCACCAGCCGTAGCTGATAGCAACAGCTTAGCTACCGCACTTTCTATTGCTCATTAGCGACAGTTTTAGCAAAGAATCTTCCATGGCCAAATAGCTTCAAAGTTTGGATATAAATTTATCTTTAGCAAGTTTGTAGCTAATATTTTTTATGAAAAAACGAAAATAAAACTATGAAATTTGTTTTTAGAACATTATATATATCTTGTAACATTTAACAAAATATCCTAAATTTCCAAATATAAATAAAACAGAAATGTTAAATACCATACAATAGTTCAACTTACAATTGAAAGCAAAAGACAAAACAATAGTTCAAACAGAAAAACAAAAGCTTCTTCTGTTATCTCTTCATTTTTCCAAACAAAAGTTCTAGCGAGAAATAAAGACTTGTCAACATCGTGCCTTGGGTGTTTATCAAAATGCATCATCTTTCTTCTTGGTTTGAACAAACATTCTTAGACGCACCTGAAAACTACAATGGACGAAAAAAACAGATTGAAAAGATAAACTTTAAGCACATGCTGACACCAAGGAGAGTATTTAAGAAATTTGCTCACTTCCTAAACTTACTTTGGAGTGACATGTTCATCAGGCTGACTTTCATCATCAAGAAGCCTTCCCAAATCATATTCTTTCAAGTTCACTTAAGATTCCTGATATAACATGCTTGTGCTTGGCAAAAGCAAGTTGTCTCCTTTGGATCCATGGATGGTTTCTGGAATTTTAATACTGAGTTTTATGGTTTACCTGATACACACAGTAAGTAATAATGATTAGAAAATAAAGGAATACAGCAAGAAACACATTCAAATGCCTACCAGAAGCTGAGTACAACATATGTTGAAGCTAGACAATGACAAACAGAACAACCAATATACCCATTATTCTAGCAGCATAGCTTGTCCAAACATCGACAGTCACAATTTTGTAGAAAATATGAAGAATCCATAATACATAAAGAGACTTTCTTGTTACCTTTAACAATGAATCATTTACTGTGCAAGGAGACACGGCTTTTCTGAGTTGATAGGTCTTCCCAGAGAGTCCGAGTGATGTCTTAGTACACGATAAATCCATAAATCAAACTCAGAAACACGTTTACAAGCACCCTCTTAGTACACGGCATAAATCCATAGATCTGTTCACTATTGATTAATTTCCCCAAAAACGCCGAGATTGAAATGAGCAATTAACCCTAAATCGATTTTGAATTATTAAAGAGGAAGAAGAAGAAGAATTAAAGGAAAAATTAAAGAAGAATCGTACCTTGGGACGAGTGGCTTCTCTGCAGCGAAGGATATGAAGAAGCCATGGAGAGAAGAGACTGGGTACTATGTTTCTCAGTCGCCAAGGGGGAGTGAGATATGGAGTGAGGCAGATTGAAAATGAGAAGAGGGAAAGGAAAATTTGGCAAAGAAAAAAGTTTGGAGTCGGGGGGGGGGGGGGGGG
>NC_027751.1:765223-772228 GCF_000695525.1 Brassica oleracea var. oleracea
TTTTTTTTTTGTAACAACTTATCTCTAGCTATTGGTAGCTATTTAGCTAAAAAACATCTACAAAATCTATCGGTAGCTATATAGCTACGAATTGCTACATATTTGCTACAGATTTAGCTACAAAGGTAACATTTTATGTTTCGTTGCCATCTTTCACCATTTTTGTAGCTAATAATTTTGGCTACAAAAATTTCTTAGCTAGTCCTTAGCTATTTCAATGAATTCTTGTAGTGTAACTTTATTCCAGAAACTATCATACTTGTTCTACTTCGTTAGTGGCTTGGGATGATTGCATATTTTTAATATTGATTTACGATGCTTGAAGATATTTTTCTAGTATACTTTATATAAGAAAGAGTAAATTGATTATGATTTACGTATTTCTTGGTGGAAACTAAATTATCAAATAAGTCTGCATTGAATGTAATGAGAACCTATTTTAAAAAATCATATTAGTGTAACATGTCCAGAAGTACCAATGACAATTTATGTAATTAATCTAGTAAATGAAGGTTAATTTATTATTTTGGCTGAAAATGATTGTGGTGTTGACACCTCATCATAATGTCATCTTTGTAAATAATTTACCAATGTAAGGTTACTCTCTAAAAATGCTCAACTTTTAATATACAACTAGGTGATAATCCGCGCCCTGCGCGGAGCGAAGAAATTATTAAAATATTATAACTTTTAATATGTAGACATAATAAAAGTTAAAGGCATAGTAAAAAAAATATATGTAAGAAAATTCG
This sequence comes from Brassica oleracea var. oleracea, assembly GCF_000695525.1. Taxonomy (NCBI): domain Eukaryota; kingdom Viridiplantae; phylum Streptophyta; class Magnoliopsida; order Brassicales; family Brassicaceae; genus Brassica; species Brassica oleracea. Next base: position 765,976 of record NC_027751.1, read on the forward strand.
GATTATAACGAGGAATTTTAGTATGTAAATATAAATTTATATGCGATGGCCATTAAAATTAAATTGTATATTTGTTTGCATGCGAGTAAATTATAAATATAATATTAAATGACACATAAGCAATAGTCTAATAAAATATAAAAGGAACAATGTATAAAAAACAAAAGAAAATTAAAAATAGAGACAAAATAACTGCTGTCAATAATGCCTTCAGAAGTCTTCGTTTGCAATCCTATTATGAGCAATAGCAAAGAGATTATCTAGAACACCAATGGGGTCGAAGACAATTTTGGAAATCCCATCAATGTTAGTAACCCTCTTAAGTCGGCCTTATTATGAAATATGAAAAATATTAGCAAAATATACATATAATATCAGCTTCTATTAATCTATTGTATATACAATAAATACAATAGATTAACTTGTCCCCAATTAATTTGTCAACACTGTAAAACACATAATACTATATCTGCATCTATAGAATTCCATAAATCATTGAAAACATGAGCAAGTGCACCATAAGCGACACACTTAATGACGACGTTACTGTAAGTATATAAGTAAGTATATCAGAAATATTCCCCTATCGATTAAGGTAAGTATTTTGATTCTTTGAATTTTGTTTCCTTTGAAATTCATAGCTCTCAAATTTTATATGCTTTTTTTGTAGCAAGTTGATTGTGATACGGTGTGTGAAAGTTATGTATGATATATATAGTTATAATTGGTAGGATTAAGTGCATAAGTTTTACATCAAGAAATTTGTTCCGCGAGATTATAAGCATTCAAAAAAATTAAAAATATTATTTGTATATTTATTGACTTACCATAATATTTTTGAAAAATTATTAGTTACTTTCCTATATAAACCGCACCGGACTGAGTCATTACGATTGTGTAAATACGTTATCCATATTTAGTCTAGTTTTTCAATTACTTGTTGATACAACAATTACTCTTGCGGAGAATAATCAATCTCCATAAATATATTAATACTTATTGACGTAATTGACGAAATTAAAATACATGATCAACTCTGAAAATAATTATTCAACAAATCGTTGGTCTGAATTGGTGTTAGACACTTACAAATTGTTCCAATTTCCATATATATATACTGGTCTGTGTCAAAATTTTTCTATAATGCTTCTTTGACTCCTAATTTGTGAATATATAACAGGAAATAATGCCATATATAGTTAAATACATTCATTAATTTTAAATATTCTTCAACACTTATGATTATGATTCATTGATTAATTTTCATACAAATACTGTCCGCTTAAATAGATTTTTATATTTACGATTTTTATATTTACCGAAATATATGACATTTTTAAAAAAAATAGATAGATCTTTGCATTGCAGATAACCGGACCGGAAATAAGCTTATAGTCCACGTTATATATATTTAGCAAAATCCACGTTATATATATAGCTTATAGTCCACGTTATATATAACCGGACCGAAAATTTATGATTATGATTATGATTCTAACATAATAATAAACTACTTCAATATATGGTCCCATTTCATGTGTGATTAAGTAAAATGACCAATGCAATTTTATTGAAGTGGGGTGGGTGAGGAAGATCACGTGATTTATATATAGTACCCCATAGTCAGGGTTAATTTCACCCAAATTCGAAACAAACGAATACTCTCTTACATTTAGTACTAATAATCCCTAACTTTTAGTCTATATTTTTAAAATTGGAAAGTTTTACAATTAAGAAAGAAACAAATATAAAGGAATCTTGACTCTAAGATTTGACCAAATAACCAAACGATTTGATTTTAATTTTACATTTAGTACTAATAATCCCTAACTTTTAGTCTATATTTTTAAAAATTGGAAAGTTTTACAATTAAGAAAGAAACAAATATAAAGGAATCTTGACTCTAAGATTTGACCAAATAACCAAATGATTTGATATATGTCGAACTTATTTTGTTGACTTTTACAAAAGAGTTAATATTCTGCCTGTCATAAATTTCCCTTTTTTTTTTCCAAATCGGATTGTAATCATATAGTATAATGTATATGACCAATGACATTTGGTTGTAATTATTCTAGTTCACAAAGAGTTTTTTTTTTAAAATTAGTGAAAGTGCATTAGGTGATGACACATAGGAAATGTCACTCATGTAATAAACACATGAGACCAAAGTTTATTACTATGAATGTTCCTCTTTTAATAAGCAGGGACCAGGGATGCAATTAAAATGTTTATTTTAATAACTTCGTTGTTTGTCGCTACGAATAACAATAAGTGTTTACACGCTCTTGCGTTAATTTAATAGTAGCGATAAAAAAAATAGTGAACTAAAAAGTACTCTGCGAATATGTGTGATGTTGTCCGAAAGGTTAAAGTCAAAGTTCAGTGTCTTGTAAGTCTTTGAGAAGCTTGTCGTATTCGTCCAGTCTTTGTCCCCAATCGTTCTTGATCCTTAACGCCTTCACGTTAAGGTAATCAAGACCGTTATCTCCGGTGGACTTACTCGCCGAGGATGATGACAGCTCCACGCATCTTATCTTCTTCTTCTTCATTCTATCGGCTTTGGATCTGTTCCGCTGAGCCGTCGCTCTCTGAATCGCCCAAAGCACGTCTGATCCAGTAATCTCCCTCTCCTTTGGGATCGGTTTACTAGGGTTCGAATTAGCTGACCGGAGGACGATTTGTTGGCCTAATTTACCGACGGATTCGGATGTTTGCGATTTCGTCGGGACGTTACAGAGTCGAAGGTGGATTCTGTCGTAATTACGCGGCGGAGGCTGTGAATAGCCGACGGAGGTTGATGCGGTTATCCCCCTGAAAAATTGAACCGGCATCGGTACCGGTTTCACGGTCCACATTGCGTCTCCGTCCTTTATGTGGTGGTGGAGAGTCTAGCCCACATATACTACTAATCAGTGGCTTATTGGGTTTCACCAACAAAAGCCCATTAATATATTGGCTCAATTATAATTGATTACATGCATTAATTATTGGATATACTTTTAGAAAAGATACACGTAGAACATCTTTGACGATGATTCGTCTAATACATATTTTAGGTAACGGCTTAAATAAAAAGATACACTTACTAGATATGACATATGAAACTTTGTCATGTGACTTCACCACTAAAGTTTTGTCACGTGAACCGGATACTTATGAATCGAGTCACCCCACGGGTTTCCCACCAGTGTCTCGCTAGCCGAAATCGTTCTCAACGCTCTCCACACAATACTATTGCATTTAAAACCCGACCCGAACGCCAACTGCCAAACCCGATCTCCACGCTTGACCCGACACTTAGCCTCTATGTAAGCCAGCTCGTACCACAGAGACGAGCTGGAAGTGTTTCCAAACCGGTGCAACGTCATCCGAGACGGCTCGAGATCAACTTCACTGAGGCCAAGACCTTTTTCAACCGCGTCAAGTAACGCTCTACCACCAGCGTGGATACAGAAATGCTCGAAACATAGTTTAAAATTCGGAACATATGGACTGCTCTTTAACCTAAAAAGCCTACTCTTTACGATAGAGATAATAAACCGGAGCTTTTCAGATAAAGGCAGAACAAGTGGACCAAGTGCGGTTAGATTCGTCTTTAACGTGTCACCAGCAACAATGGTCAGTTCTCTAGATAGTGATACTCCAACGATACCTTTGTCGTCTTCTTTTTGGTCAGCACAAGTGTAATGTTTGTCGCTAGCGCCTTTGTGGGTCCTAACGAGTTGAGTTAACTCGTACTTAGACCGAACTCTGTCTTGGCTCCGGTTTGAAAGCAAAACCGCGGCACCTCCTACCCGAAAAATACAGTTAGGGACTAACATGGACCGGTCATTGCCTCGATACATGCTTAGAGTCATGTTCTCGGTGCTAACAATGACTGCATAGGTATTAGGGTTTGCTTTAAGAAGATGCGCGGCGAGATCTACGGAGATTGCGCCGGCGCTGCATCCCATACCGGAGAGATTGTATGTTTTCACGTCGGTTTTGAGCTTGTACCGGTTTACGATCATGGAAGAGAGAGATGGGTTAGGGTTAAACAAGCTGCAGTTTACAATGAAGATTCCAATATCTCTAGGTTCGACTCCGGTTTTCTTGAATAGCGAGTTAAGAGCTCCGAAGATGACTAATTCGGCTTCATGTCTGGCCTCAAACATTGATGGTGTTGGTGGAGAGGTCAACATGCAACGTGGGGCGTACGTATCATCTCCTAAACCGGACCGGTTTAGTATCCTCGTCATGAATTGGATTGTTTCTTCGGTGTAGAGTTGAGCACCTTTGGCCATGTTGAAGAACGTTTCGGATGAGATTTTGCATGAGTCGGTGGGTTGGTGACATGAGAAGTCGACGAGGTAAACTGGTTTAGACCGGGTGCTTGAGTAAGCATAGAGGAGGATGGATATGATGAGCAGACCAATCTTGACCGGAAAAGAAGAGAAGAAGTCATGGTGAAATTGAAGTAGATGAAGCTGGGAGAAAGAGAGAACGAAAATCATAAGCAGAGGAAACTTAAAATTTGCCATTGAAATGAACAATGTGGGAGATAGTTGGTTATTAGGTAGGTTTTTATTTATAAGCAACGTACAACACAACCTTATGTTTGGTATAAATAGACAATATGGGGACTGCGTTAAGGATTCGTGCTGCGGAGAACGTGGTGTGCGTTTTAAGGCTACCCTTCTTAATAAAATATGGTATTACTATATAAATATCCATAGGTGAACGCACATTTAAAACAACAACAAAATTGTAATCTTTTCGTGCCGTGTTGCAAGAAATTATTTCAGTACAAGAACACATAAACGACAAATTCAACATTTTGTAAAGCTAAGCCTTTTCTCAAAAAAAAAAGAACATTTTGTAAAGGTACCTTAATTCACTAATTAAGCATTTTGACCATACTAATTATTAACCTATTTATTACCAAACATAGACAGTTTTCTGATTGGATTGCGTCGATTGCACATAGCTTTCATATCATCTGAGTTTAACTTTTATTTACTGAATTTAGCGGCTTCGAAACTTTTACACTTTACTTGGAAAAGTGTGTTGAATCATGCCTTTTCCCTCAAATTGATGTGTGTGGTTAACCAATTAATCCATAAGAGGAAATTCGTAATAAGAAAGAGCTCCAAAGATAGAAATAATTTATTACGAATCAGTGATCGGTTGAAGACTTGTCAGCCTACTTTTAATTATAGGTGAGGTGGTCAGTGGCTGGGAAAGCTGGAAGTGGACCAATGGGAAACATGTATTCGTACGTTTTAGGTGAGTGAGTTAGGTTGGACCATTTAATTTATTAAAAACCCTATACGAATTAGTTCACAGTTATTTGGCGGACGGATATCGTTGTATCCAACATCGTACAAACTCATCAATTCAACTCTTAAAGAAGTATCTTATATGCATATGTTTATAAAGAGATATATATATATATATATATTTATGTGGTTCTGATTGATGATTGCAACTGAACAACGCAGATTAGATAATTTTTTATTTTTTGATAAAATGTGAATTTTATTTACCAAAAACTGGAACGGTTACAAGCTAACAGCTCGGCGGAGCTAAACGTTATCTAAGGGCCAAAAAAAAAAGTGGAAAAAAACCTACAAATAACAAAGATACTAGAAAGAGGAGGAGCTACTATTCAAATGTGAACCATTGTGAAAGTAGACCTCTGAAGTTCTTGCGGGTTGAGCGAGCTAAGATAGAGTCCCGGATGCTGCGATCAATCCGCTTGAAGACTACTATTGGGGAGGAGATGATGGAGCTGTGGAGGCGCGCATTCCGTTCTTTCCAGATGTAGAAGATCACTGTCTGAGCTACTAGTCTTTTTAGAGTCAAACTGAACTGGCCAGAGTTCAATGATATCCAAGCAACCATTTCAGACCAATCACTGAAAAGGCGTTGTCTCCCAAACCTGTGAAGAACAGTTCTCCAGATACTCTCGCTGAGGGAGCAGTGCAGGAAGAGATGGTCTCTCGATTCTGAGCTAGCTCCGCACACACAACATAGAGTTGGGTTGTTTTGCCCCCAACCTGCTGTCCTTTCTCTAGTTGGGAGTCGGTTGAGATGAGCAACCCAAAAGGTGAAAGCATGCTTAGGAATGTTTCCCTTATACCAAACTGCCTTTGTCCAACTTTGTGGAGCCTGTGCAGGCCGGAGTACCTCCCAAGTGAGTTTAGTTGAGAATGTGGCAGTAGTGGAGCCATTGACCAGCCACCAAAATCGATCAGTTCCTCTATTACTC
>NC_027751.1:772257-780781 GCF_000695525.1 Brassica oleracea var. oleracea
GCTAAGCAGAGTACTCCTGAGTTCAGAGAGAGCTGCGTTTCGGGTTCGCGCAGAGGGAAGGATCCAATCAGTGGAGTTGGTACCATCAGCAACCGTAGCATTATCAGAGATTCTTGTGAGCATGGGGCCCGAGGTGCCGATATAATCAATTAGAGGACCGAGAGTGTTCCAGTGATCGTACCAGTAGCTGATTGACTTGCCGTCTCCAACAGTACTTCTGAGAAATCTTTTTGCAAGGGGTCTTAGAGCAAGCAGAGCCTTCCATACCCAAGAGTGATGAGCAGAACTCTCAGCATTCCAGAAGTTTGAGTTCCTGAGCCTAGTAGAGTGGTTCCAGACGACCCACAAAGAGTCTCTCTTAGAGAATAACATCCAAATAAGTCTGAGGTTAAACGTTTTGTTCCAGGCCCAGAAGTTGCGTAACCCAAGACCTCCTTCGGTTTTGGGGAAACAGACGCTGTCCCAAGCCACTTTGATGCCTCCCTTTTTCGTTATATCACTATTCCAGAGGAAACGGTTGCACATTTGCTCAATAGTTTTAAGACAACATTTTGGCAGGATGAATGTTGAGAGCCAAAAGTTGATTGTGCTGTAGATGACAGAGGAGATAATTACTAACGATGTATTATGTTTGCCGAACAAAGACTTGTAATTGTTGTGTAATGTTTAAATTTGAAGCCTGGCGCGACAAATTTGGAGTTTGTAGAATTCTTTGTTCTTAACATACTCGAATTACTTTCAACCTCATAATTCAATACAATAATAATTGGAGTGGAACAAAAAACAGGCAATTGAGAAGTTTGAAAATATTTAGATTTTTTTTTGTAGATTTCTCTTTTAGGTTTTGATAATTACTATTATATGTTTTTAAGTCAGCACTCGACATTTGTTTTGCTATATGTTGCTGGTTCTGGTGTGCATTGATTGTATCGCTGTACTATTTGAAGCCTAGATAAATTTTCAATTTTTGTAACATAAAAATATACTGTTAAGAACATGATTATTGGAGAGTTTTTAGGGTGGGGTTCTCACCGAAATACAAGAACCCGTCTTTTAACTTTTAACTAAAAAACCTAAAAACCGGTTTTTAAAACTCTTATTTAAAAACTGGTTCTTAGCTTTTTTAGTTAAAAGTTAAGAGACCGGTTCTTATATTCCGCTAAGAACTCCACCATAAGAACCTCCCAATAATCATCTTCTAAGAACGACTTGGTTTCATTATGCCAAGTGGTTACAATCTAGTATTCTTATTGGGGGATGATGGGTATGAATAAATGCTCACTACGTACACTTTCTCTGCATCATATTTCAATGTTACAAACATATATTTTTAGATTTTGATTGAATACTTTTTTGAGTAATTTATTTAGGTTTTAGATTATGTGAATTCGTACTCGGAATTTTCCTACGTATTCACATATATAGACGATATTTATAACGTTAATGCTTCTAACTATGTAAAACTTCTCACAGATTTATTGGATTATCTATGTAAATCAATTTATGATCCTATTAATTAAGCAGATGACTATCATCACAGGGGTATAGAACCTACAAATATATTTCCAAGCTGATCGTTCGGTAACTTTCCATTCATATATACCCTTTACAAAATATTTTGTTTTTCGGTAAATGACTAATATAGTGAAGCCTATAATGTTTAGTGTTGTTTTAAAATTTCTAACCATATTCTACATTTGTATTAATGTATTCTAAACTATCTTTCATGGTACATGGGCATCGTTCTATTTTTTTTATCAATTAATTTAGAAAAACTTTATATGCTCTCTAAATCAATGGACAAACCACAATAAAATCGCGATACTAAAGAAATGGAGACAACAAAGGTTCAAAACCTCTATGACCATCATCATATGTTAGTTCATGATACAACTATGTATTAAAATAATATTGTCATATTTTTTGAATTTTTCTCAAAATCTATGTGTTAACCTCTACAAAATATTCAGTTCTTCGGTAAATGGTTAATATCCTGAAGCCTATAATCTTTTGTGTTGTTTTAAAATTTATAACCACATTCCACATTTGTATTAATGTATTCTAAACTCTTTTACATGGTATATGAGCGTCGTTCTATTTTTTTTATCAATTAATTTAGTAAAACTTCATATGATCCCTAAATCAAGGGACAAACCACAATAAAATCGCTATTCTAGAGAAACGGAGAAAACAAAGGTTCCAAACCTCTCTGACCATCATCATATTTTAGTTCATGATATAACTATGCACTAAAACAATACTGTCATATTTTTTTATTTTTTCTCAAAATCTGTATGTTAACCCCTGCAAAACATTCATTTTTTCGGTAAATGGTTAATATACTGAAACCTATAATCTTTAGTGTTGTTCTAAAATTTATAACCACATTCTACAATTGTATTAATGTATTCTAAACTATCTTTTATGGTACATGGTTATCGTTCCATTTTTTATCAATTAATTTAGTAAATTCATATACTCCCTAAATCAGTGGACAAACCACAATAAAATCGCTATTCTAGTGAAACATAGACAACAAAGTTTCCAAACTTCTCTGACCATCATCATATGTTAGTTCATGATACAACTATGCATTAAAAAAATATTGTCATTGTTTTGAATTTTTCTTAAAATCTATGTGTTAACCCCTACAAAATATTCAGTTTTTCGGTAAATGATTAATACAGTGAAGCCTATAATATTTAGTGTTGTTTTAAAATTTCTAACCATATTCTACAGTTGTATTAATGTATTATAAACTATCTTTTAGGGTACATGGTTATCGTTCCATTTTTTATCAATTAATTTAGTAAAAGTCATATGCTCCCTAAATCAGTGGACAAACCACAATAAAATCGCTATTCTAGTGAAACGGAGACAAAAAAGGTTCAAAACCTCTATGACCATCATCATATGTTAGTTCATGACACAACTATGTATTAAAACAATATTGTCATATTTTTGAATTTTTCTCAAAATCTATGTGTTAACCCCTATAAAATATTCAGCTTTTCGGTAAATGGTTAATATACTGAAGCCTATAATATTTTGTGTTGTTTTAAAATTTATAACAACATTCCAAACTTGTATTAATGTATTCTAAACTATTTTACATGGTACATGGGCATCGTTTTATTTTATTTTTATCAATTAATTTAGGAAAACTTCATATGATCCCTAAATCAAGGGACAAACCACAATAAAATCGCTATTCTAGAGAAACGGAAAAAAAAAGGTTCCAAACCTCTCTGACTATCATCATATGTTAGTTCATGATACAACTATACATTAAAACAATCTTGTTATATTTTTTGTATTTTTCTCAAAATCTATGTGTTGGTTTAATAAGTGATTAATATATTCAGTTTTTCGGTAAATGGTTAATATACTGAAACCTATAATCTTTAGTGTTGGTTTAAAATTTCTAACCACATTCTACAATTGTATTAATATATTCTAAACTATCTTTTATGGTACATGGTTATCGCTTCATTTTTTTTATCAATTAATTTAGTAAAATTCATATGCTCCCTAAATAAGTGGACAAACAACAATAAAACCGTTATTATAGTGAAACGGAGACAATAAAGGTTTCAAACCTCTTTGACCATCATCATATGTTAGTTCATGATACAACTATGCATTAAAACAATATTTTCATATTTTTTGAATTTTTCTCAAAATCTATGTGTTAACACCCCTACAAAATATTCCGTTTTTCGGTAAATTGTTAATATACTGAACCATATAATCTTTAGTGTTGTTTTAAAATTTCTAACCGCATTCTACATTTGTATTAATGTATTCTAAATTATCTTTCAAAGTACATGGTTATCGTTCCATTTTTTTATCAATTAATTTAGTAAAATTCATATGATCCCTAAATCAGTGGACAAAACACAATAAAATCGCTATTCTAGTGAAACGGAGACAACAAAGGTTTCAAACCTCTCTGACCATAATCATATGTTAGTTCATGATACAAATATGCATTGAAACAATATTGCAATATTTTTTGAATTTTTCTCAAAATCTATGTGTTAACCCATACAAAATATTCAGTTTTTCTGTAAATGGTTAATATACTGAAGCCTATAATCTTTAGTGTTATTTAAAAATTCCTAACCATATTATACATTTGTATTAATGTATTCTAAACTATCTTACATGGGACATGGACATTGTTCTATTTTTTTATCATTTAATTTAGTAAAACTTCTTATGTTCCCTAGATCAGTGGACAAACCACAATAAAATCACTATTCTAGAGAAACAGAGACAACAAAGGTTCCAAACCTCTCTGACCATAATTTTATGTTAGTTCCTGATAAAACTATGCATTAAAACAATTTTGTCATACTTTTTGAATTTTTTTCAAAATCTATGTGTTAACCCCTACAAAATATTCAGTTTTTCGGTAAAATGTTAATATATTGAACCTATAATCTTTATCGTTGTTTTACAATTTCAAACCACATTCTAGATTTGTATTAATATATTCTAAACTATATTTTATGGTACATGGATATCTTTCCATTTTTTAATCAATTAATTTAGTAAAATTCATATGCTCCCTAAATCAGTGGACAAAACACAATAAAATCGCTATTCTAGAGAAATGGAGACAACAAAGGTTCCAAACCTCTCTGACCATAATAATATGTTAGTTCATGATACAACTATGCATTAAACTTATTTTGTCATATTTTTTTGAATTTTTCTCAAATTCTATGTGTTCTCAAATTCTATGTGTAACCCCCTACAAAATATTCATTTTTTCGGTAAAGGGTTAATATTCTGAATCCTATAATCTTTAGTGTTGTTTTAAAATTGATAACCGAATTCTAAATTTGTATTAATGCATTCTAAATTATCTTTAATGGTACATGAGCATCGTTATATATTTTATCAATTAATTTAGTAAAACTTCATATGCTCCCTAAATCAGTGAACAAATCATAATAAAATCACTATTCTAGAGAAACGAAGACAACAAATGTTCCAAACCTCTGACCATAATCATATGCTAGTTCTTGATACAACTATGTATTAAAATAATCTTGTTATATTTTTGATTTTTTCTCAAAATCTATGCGTTAACCCCTACAAAATATTCAATTTTTCTGTAAATGGTTAATATACTGAAACCTATAATCTTTTGTGTTGTTTTAAAATTTCTAACCACATTCCACATTTGCATTAATGTATTCTAAACTCTTTTACATGGTACGTGGACATCATTCTATTTTTTTATCAATTAATTTAGTAAAACTTCATATGATCCCTAAATCATGGGACAAACCACAATAAAATCGCTATTCTAGAGAAACGGAGACAACAAAGGTTCCAAACCTCTCTGACCATCATTATATATTAATTCATGATACGACTATGCATTAAAAAAAATTTGTCATATTTTTTGAATTTTTCTCAAAATCTAAGCGTTAACCCTTATAAAATATTCACTTTTTAGGTAAATGGTTAATATACTGAAACCTATAATCTTTAGTGTTGTTTTAAAATTTCTAACCACATTTTACATTTGTTTTAATGTATTCAAAATAATCTTTCAGGTAATTGGGCATCGTTCTATTTTCTAATCAATTAATTTTGTAAAACTTCATATGCTCTCTAAATCAGCAAAATAATCTTTCAGGTAATTGGGCATCGTTCTATTTTCTAATCAATTAATTTTGTAAAACTTCATATGCTCTCTAAATCAGTGGACAAACAACAATAAAATCGCTATTCTAGAGAAACGAAGACAACAAAAGTTTCAAACCTCTCTGATCATAATCTATGTTAGTTCATGATACAACTATGCATTAAAAAAATATTGTTATATTTTTTGAATTTTTCTCAAAATCTATGTGTTAATATACTGAATCCATAATCTTTAGTGTTGTTTTAAAATTTCTAACCACATTCTACATTTGTATTAGTATATTCTAAATTTTCTTTCATGGTACATGGGCATCGTTCTGTTTTTTTATCTGTTAATTTAGTAAAACTTCATATGCTCCCTAAATTAGTGGACAAACAACAATAAAATCGCTATTCTAGAGAAACGGAGACAACAAAGTTCCAAACATCTCTGACCATAATCATATGTTAGTTCATGATACAACTATGCATTAAAAAAATATTGTTAAATTTTTTGAATTTTTCTCAAAATCTATATGTAACCCCTACAAAATATTCAGTTTTTCGGTAAATGGTTAATGTACTGAATCCTATAGTCATTAGTATTGCTTTAAAATTTCTAACCAAATTCTACATTTTTATTAATATATTCTAAACTATCTTTTATGGTACATGGTTATCGTTCTATTTATTAATAAATTAATTTAGTAAAACTTTATATACTCCCTAAATCATGGACAAACCACAATAAAATCACTATTCTAGTGAAACAGAGACAACAAAGGTTCCAATCCTCTCTGACAATCATCATATGTTAGTCCATGATACAACTATGAATTAAAAAAATATTGTTATATTTTTTTGATTTTTTCTCAGAATCTATGTGTTAACCCCGACAAAATATTCAGTTTTTTCGGTAAATGGTTAATATACTGAAGCCTATAATCTTTAGTGTTGTTTTAAAATTTCTAACCACATTTTACAATTGTACTAATATATTCTAAACTCTCTTTTAAGGTACATGCTTATCGTTTTGTTTTTTTATGAGTTAATTTAGTAAAACTTCATATGCTTCCTAAATCAGTGGACAAACCACAATAAAATCGCTAATATAATGATACGGAGACAACAAAGGTTCCAAACCCCTCTAGCCATAATCATATGCTAGTTCTTGATACAACTATGCATTAAAACAATATTGTTATATTTTTTGAGTTTTTCTCAAAATCTACGTGTTAACCCCTACAAAATATTCTGTTTTTCGATAATGGTTAATATACTGAATCATATAATCTTTAGTGTTGTTTTAAAATTTCTAACCATATTCTACATCTGTATTATTATATTCCAAACTATCTTTTATGGTACATGGTTATCGCTCTATTTATTAATCAATTAATTTAGTAAAACTTCACATGCTCCCTAAATCAGTGGATAAACCACAATAAAATCGCTATTCTAGTGAAACAGAGACAAAAAAAGTTCAAAACCTCTCTGACCATAATCACATGCTAGTTTTTGATACAACTATGCATTAAAACAATGCTGTAATATTTTTTGAATATTTCTCAAAATCTATGTGTAAACCCCAACAAAATATTCAGTTTTTCGGTAAAAAGTTAATATATTGAAGCCTATATCTTTAGTGTTGTTTTAAAATTTCTAACCACCTTCTACAATTATACTAATGTATTCTAAACTATCTTTCATGGTACATGGGCATCGTTCTATTTTTTATAAGTTAATTTAGTAAAACTTCATATGCTTCCTAAATAAGAGGACAAACCACAATAAAATCGCTATTCTAGAGAAATGGAGACAACAAAGGATCCAAACCTTTCTGACCATAATCATATGCTAGTTCTTGATACATATATGCATCCAAACAATATTGTCATAATTTTTTATTTTTTCTCAAAATCTATGTGTTAACCCCTATAAAATATTCAATTTTTCGGTAAATGGTTAATATACTGAAACCTATAATCTTTTTTTTTATCAATTAACTTAGTAAAACTTCATATGCTTCCTAAATCAGTGGACAAACAACAATAAAATCGCTATTCTAGTGAAACGGAGACAACAAAGGTTCCAAACCTCTCTGACCATAATCATATGCTTGTTCTTGATACATCTATGTATTAAAACAATGTTTAAATATTTTTTGAATTTTTCTCAAAATCTAAGTGTTAACCCGTACAAAATATTCAGTTTTTCGGTAAACGGTTAATATACTAAAGCCTATAATCTTTAATGTTGTTTTAAAATTTCTAGCCACATTCTACAATTATATTAAAGTATTCTAAACTATCTTTAATGGTACATGGGCATCGTTCTATTTTTTATCAGTTAATTCAGTAAAACTTCATATTCTTTCAAAATGAGTGGACAAACCACAATAAAATCGCTATTCTAGAGAAACGGAAACAACAAAGGTTCCAAACCTCTCTGACCATAATCATATGCTAGTTCATGATACAACTATGCATTAAAAAAATTTTGTCATATTTTTTGAATTTTTCTCAAAATCTATGTGTTAACCCCTACTAAATATTCAGTTTTTTGGTAAATGGTTAATATACTGAAACCTATAATCTTTAGTGTCATTTTAAAATTTTTAACAACATTTCTACAATTGTATTAATATATTCTAAACTATATTTTATGGTACATGGTTATCGTTCTATTTATTTATCAATTAATTTAGTAAAACTTCATATATTCCCTAAATTAGTGAAAAAACCATAATAAAATTCCTATTCTAGAGAAACGTAGACAACAAAGACTCCAAACCTCTCTGACCATAATCATATGTTAGTTCATGATACAACTATGCATTAAAAAAATTTTGTCATATTTTTTGAATTTTTCTCAAAATCTA
>NC_027751.1:780812-784828 GCF_000695525.1 Brassica oleracea var. oleracea
GTTAATATACTGAATCCTATAATGTTGTTTTAAAATTTCTAACCACATTCTACATTTGTATTAATATATTCTAAACTATCTTTTATGGTACATGGTTATCGTTCTATTTATTAATCAATTAATTTATTAAAACTTCATATGCTCCCTCAATCAGTGGATAAACGACAATAAAATCACTATTCTACTGAAACGGAGACAACAAAGGTTCCAAACCACTTTGACAATCATCATATGTTAGTTCATGATACAACTGTGCATTAAAATAATGTTGTAGTATTTTTTGAATTTTTCTCAAAATCTATGTGTTAACCCCTACAAAATATTCAATTTTTCGGTAAATGGTTAATATACTGAAGCCTATAATCTTAGTGTTGTTTTAAAATTTTTAACCACATTCTGCAATTGTATTTATGTCTTCTAAACTATCTTTCATGGTACATGGGCATCGTTCTATTTTTTATCAGTTAATTTAGTAAAACTTCATATGCTTCCCAAATGAGTGGACAAACCACAATAAAATCGCTATTCTAGAGAAACGGAGACAACAAAGGTTCCAAACCTCTCTGAAAATAATCATACGCTAGTTCTTGATACAACTATGCATTAAAAAAATATTTTTATATTTTTCCAATTTTTCTCAAAATCTATGTGTTAACCCCTACTAAATATTCAGTTTTTTGGTAAATGGTTAATATACTGAAACCTATAATCTTTAGTGTTGTTAAAAAAGTTCTAACCCCATTCTAAATTTGAATTTATGTATTCTAAATTCTCTTTCATGGTACATGGGCATCGTTCTATTTTTTAGCAGTTAATTTAGTAAAACTTCATATGCTCCCTAAATTAGTGGACAAATCACAGTAAAATCGATATTCTAGAGAAACGGAGACAACAAAGGTTCCAAACCTCTCTGACCATAATCATATGTTAGTTCGTGATAAGACCATGCACTAAAAACATTTTTTAATAATTTTTGAATTTTTCTCAAAATCTATATGCTAACCCCTACAAAATATTCAGTTTTTCGGTAAATGGTTAATATACTGAAGCGTATAATATTTTGTGTTGTTTTAAAATTTATAACAACATTCCACATTTGAATTAATTTATTCTAAATTATTTTTCATGGTACATGGGCATCGTTCAATTTGTTTATCAGTTAACGTAGTAAAATTTCATATGCTCCCTAAATCAGTGGACAAACCACAATAAAATCACTATTCTAGAGAAACGGAGACAACAAAGGTTCCAAACCTCTCTCACCATCATCATATTTTAGTTCATGATACAACTATGAATTAAAACAATATTGTAATCTTTTTTGAATTTATCTCAAATTCTATATGTTAACTAACCCCTACAAAATATTCAGTTTTTCGGTAAATGATTAATATACTGAAGCCTATAATCTTTAGTGGTGTTTTAAAATTTCTAATCACATTCTACAATTGTATTAATACATTATAGACTATTTTTATGGTACATGGCTATTGTTCCATTTTTTATCAAAGAAATTAGTAAAATTCATATACTCCCTAAATAAGTGAACAAACCACAATAAAATCGATGTTATAGTGAAATGGTGACAACAAAGGTTCCAAACCTCTCTAACCATAATCATATGTTAGTTCATGATACAACTATGCATTAAAACAATATTGTCATATTTTTTGAATTTTTCTCAAAATCTATTTGTTAACCCCTACAAAATGTTCAGTTTTTCGGTAAATGGTTAATATACTAAATCCTATAATCCTTAGTGTTGTTTTAAAATTTCTAACAATATTCCCCATTTGAATTAATTTATTCTAAAATATATTTCATGGTACATGGGCATCGTTCAATTTTTTTATCAGTTAATTTAGTAAAATTTTATAAGCTCCCTAAATCAGTAGACAAACCACAATAAAATCGCTATTCTAGAGAAACAGAGACAACAAAGGTTCCAAACCTCTCTGCCATCATTATATGTTAGTTCATAATCCAACTATGAATTAAAACAATATTGTAGTCTTTTTTTAATTTTTCTTAAAATCTACGTGTTAACCCCTACAAAATATTCATCTTTTTGGTAAATGGTTAATATACTGAAGCCTATAATCTTTAGTGTTGTTTTAAAATTTCTAACAATATTCTACATTTGTATTAATGTATTCTAAAATATCTTTCATGGTACACATGCATCGTTCTATTTTTTATCAGTAAATTTAGTAAAACATCATATGCTCCCTAAATCAGTGGACAAATCACAGTAAAATCGTTATTCTAGAGAAACGGAGACAACAAAGGTTCCAAACCTCTCTGACCATAATCATATTTTAGTTCAAGATACAACCATGCACTAAAACAATTTTTTCATATTTTTTGAATTTTTCTCAAAATCTATGTGTTAACCTTACAAAATATTCAGTTTTTCGGTAAATGGTTAATATACTGAAGCGTATAATATTTAGTGTTGTTTTAAAATTTATAACCATATTCTACATTTGAATTAATTTATTCTAAAATATCTTTCATGGTACATGGGCAACATTCAAATTTTTTATCAGATAACATAGTAAAATTTCATATGCTCCCTAAATTAGTGGACAAACCGTAATAAAATTGCTATTCTAGAGAAACGGAGACAACAAAGGTTCCAAACCTCTCTCACCATCATCATATTTTAGTCCATGATACAACTATAAATTAAAACAATATTGTAATCTTTTTTGAAGTTTTCTCAAAATCTATGTGTTAACCCCTAAAAAATATTCAGTTTTCGGTCAATGGTTAATATACTGAATCCTATAATCTTTAGTGTTGTTTTAAAATTTCTAATCACATTCTACAATTGTATTAATATATTCTAAATTATATTTTATGGTACATGGGCATAATCTTTAGTGTTGTTATCGTTCTATTTATTTATCAATTAATTTAGTAAAACTTCATATGCTCCCTAAATCCGAAAACAAACCACAATAAAATCTCTATTCTAGAGAAACGTAGACAACAAATGTTTCAAACCTATCTGACCATAATCATATGTTAGTTCATGATACAACTATGCACTAAAACAATTTTGTCATATTTTTGAATTTTTCTCAAAATCTATGTGTTAACCCCTACATAATATTCAGTGTTTCGGTAAATGGTTAATATATTGAATCCTATAATCTTTAGTGTTGTTTTAAAATTTCTAACCAAATTCTGCATTTGTATTAATGTATTCCAAATTATCTTCATGCATCGTTCTATTTTTTATCAATTAATTTAGAAAAACTTCATACGCTCCCTAAATCAGTGAACAAACCACAATAAAATCACTATTCTAGAGAAACAGAGACAACAAAAGTTCCAAACCTCTCTGACCATAATAATATGTTAGTTTATGATACAACCATGTACTAAAAATTTTTTTTCATATTTTTTGAATTTTTCTCAAAATCTATGTGTTAACTCTTACAAAATATTCAATTTTTCGGTAAATGGTTAATATAGTGAATCCTATAATATTTAGTGTTGTTTTAAAATTTATAACCATATTCTACATTTGAATTAATTTATTCTAAACTATCTTTCATGGTACGTGGGCATCGTTCAATTTTTTTATCAATTAATTTAGTAAAATTTCATATGCTCCCTAAATCAGTGGACAAACCACAATAAAATCACTATTCTAGAGAAACAGAGACAACAAAAGTTCCAAACCTCTCTGACCATAATAATATGTTAGTTTATGATACAACCATGTACTAAAAATTTTTTTTCATATTTTTTGAATTTTTCTCAAAATCTATGTGTTAACCCCTACATAATATTCAGTGTTTCGGTAAATGGTTAATATATTGAATCCTATAATCTTTAGTGTTGTTTTAAAATTTCTAACCAAATTCTGCATTTGTATTAATGTATTCCAAATTATCTTCATGCATCGTTCTATTTTTTATCAATTAATTTAGAAAAACTTCATACGCTCCCTAAATCAGTGAACAAACCACAATAAAATCACTATTCTAGAGAAACAGAGACAA
>NC_027751.1:785602-797970 GCF_000695525.1 Brassica oleracea var. oleracea
CTATAATCTTTAGTGTTGTTTTATAATTTCTAACCACATTCTACATTTGTATTAATGTATTCTTAATTATATTTCATGCTACATGGACATCATTCTATTTTTTATCAATTAATTTAGTAAAACTTCATATTCTCCCTAAATCAGTGAACAAACCACAATAAAATCACTATTCTAGAGAAACAGAGACAACAAAGGTTCAAAACCTCTCTGACCATAATCATATGTTAGTTCGTGATACAACTATGCATTCAAACAATTTTGTCATATTTTTTGAATTTTTCTCAAAATATGTGTTAATCCCTACAAAATATTATGTTTTTCGGTAAATGGTTAATATAGTGAATCATATAATCTTTAATGTTGTTTTAAAATTGCAAACCAAATTCTACATTTGTATTAATGTATTCTAAATTATCTTTCATCGTACATGGGCATCGTTCTATTTTTTATCGATTAATTTAGTAAAACTTCCTATGCTCCCTAAATCAGTGAACAAACCACAATAAAATCACTATTCTAGAGAAAAAGAGACAAAAAAGGTTTCAAACCTCTCTGGCCATAATCATATGTTAGGTCATGATACAACTATGCATTCAAACAATTTTGTCATATTTTTTTATTTTTTTCTCAAAATCTATTTGTTTATCCTTACAAAATATTCAGTTTTTCGGTAAATGGTTTATATATTGAATTCTATAATCTTTAGTGTTGTTTTATAATTTCTAAGCACATTCTACATTTGTATTGATATATTCTAAACTATTTTTTATGGTACATGGTTATCATTCCATTTTTATCAATTAATTTAGTAAAATTCTTATGCTCCCTAATTCATTGGACACACCGCAATAAAATCGCTATTCTAGTGAAACGGAGACAACAAAAGTTTCAAAGGTTTTAAAAATCTCTGACCAACATCATATGTTAGTTCATGACACAACTATGGTACTGTCATATTTTTTTATTTTTTTTCAAAATCTATGTGTTAACCCCTACAAAATATTCAGTTTTTTGGTAAATGGTTAAAGTACTGAATCCTATAATCTTTAGGGTCTTTTAAAATTTTTAACCACATACGACATTTGTATTAATGTATTCTAAATTATCTTTCATGTTACATGGTTATCGTTCCATTTTTTATCAATTAATTTAGTAAAATTCATATGCTCCCTAAATCAGTGGACAAACCACAATAAAATCACAATTCTAGAGAAACATAGACAACAAAGGTTCCAAACCTCTATGACCATCATCATATGCTAGTTTATGATACATCTATGCATTAAAACAATATTGTTATATTTTTTTTAATTTTTCTCAAAATCTAAGTGTCAACCCTTACAAAATATTTAGTTTTTCGGTAAATGGTTAATATACTGAAAGCTATAATCTTTAGTGTTGTTTTATAATTTCTAACCACATTCTACAATTGTATTAATATATTCAAAACTATCTTTTATGGTACATGGTTATCGTTCTATTTATTTATCAATTAATTTAGTAAAACTACATATACTCCCTAAATCAGTGAACAAACCATAATAAAATCCCTATTCTAGAGAAACGTAGACAACAAAGACTCCAAACCTCTCTGACAATAATCATATGTTAGTTCATGATACAACTATGCATTAAAAAAACTTGTCCTATTTTTTGAATTTTTCTCAAAATCTATGTGTTAACCCATACAAAATATTCAGTTTTTCGGTAAATGGTTAATATACTGAAAGCTATAATCTTTAGTGTTGTTTTATAATTTCTAACCACATTCTACAATTGTATTAATATATTCAAAACTATCTTTTATGGTACATGGTTATCGTTCTATTTATTAATCAATTAATTTAGTAAAACTTCATATGCTCCCTAAATCAGTGGATAAACGCCAATAAAATCACTATTCTACTGAAACGGAGACAACAAAGGTTCCAAACCTCTCTGACAATCAGCATATGTTATTTCATAATACAACTGTGCATTAAACCAATGTTGTAATATTTTTTGAATTTTTCTCAAAATCTATGTGTTAACACCCCTACAAAATATTCAGTTTTTCGGTAAATGGTTAATATACTGAAGCCTATAATCTTTAGTGTTGTTTTAAAATTTCTAACCACATTCTGAAATTGTATTTATGTCTTCTAAACTATCTTTCATGGTACATGGACATCGTTCTATTTTTTATCAGTTAATTTAGTAAAACTTCATATGCTTCCCAAATGAGTGGACAAACCATAATAAATCGCTAATCTAGAGAAACGGAGACAACAAATGTTCCAAACCTCTCTGACCATAATCATACGCTAGTTCTTGATACAACTATGCATTAAAACAATATTTTCATATTTTTTGAAATTTTCTCAAAATCTATGTGTTAACCCCTACTATATATTCAGTTTTTCGGTAAATGGTTAATATACTGAAACCTATAATCTTTAGTGTTGTTAAAAAAATTCTAACCCCATTCTAAATTTGTTCCAAAAAAAAAAAAAAAAAAAAAACCCCATTCTAAATTTGAATTAATGTATTCTAAATTACCTTTCATGGTACATGGGCATCGTTCTATTTTTTTGCAGTTAATTCGGTAAAACTTCATATGCTCCCTAAATCAGTTGACAAACCACAATAAAATTGTTATTCAAGAGAAACGGAGACAACAAAGGTTCCAAACCTCTCTGACCATCATCATATGTTAGTTCATGATTCAACTATGCATTAAAACAATATTGCAATATTTTTTGAATTTTTCTCAAAATATATGTGTTAACATTTTAATCACATTCTACAATCCCTTTTATATTATTTGAGGAGCGTTGATAAAAAATAACATTGGCTTCATGTGTTTATTACATGTGTGTCATTTCCTAGGTGTCATCACCAAATGCACTCTCACCTCATTTTTTAAAAAGTCCTTTCTCAACTAGAATAATTACAAACAAATGCCACTGGTCATTACATTATACTATAAGATTTTCGATCAACATTACATTCGGATTTAAAAAAAAACGGGGATTTAACTAAGGCAACATATTATTACCATTCAAATAGAGACTTTATTGTTTGTTCGAAAACTTGGAAGTGGTTCATTTAAATAAGGCAATAAAATATACGTGTGTTTTAAGTCATTTACGCTTTAGTAAATAATTGATTCTTTAAACTTCGTACAACTAAGTTCTTTACGGTTTGAATTAGTTATTTTAGCTTGATATGCCAATTTGTAATAAAATATCATAACATGTATTGCTGTTCATAACTAATCTTGCAACAAGTAAACCATGTTTATCATAATGTTTTGAAAAACTAATATGAGCTTCAAATCGTTTTATGATCTTTTAGATTCAAGTCATCGAAAATCCCTTTTTTATTCCCAAAACTTAATGCTTCAAATTTAAAAGGAAACACAATTGAATTAATCACGGGATCGAATATATTATAGAAAAGAAAAATGAGAATGTTAACGTATTCAAGGAAACAAACTTCGAAGAATTGAAATACTTACCTTAATCGATCGGAGAATATTTGTGAAATAAAGTTTGCGTGACCAGACTTGTATAGTATCACATGGTTTGATCCCTTTTTTTTTACAGTAACGTCGTCATTAAGTGTGTCGCTTATGGTGCACTTGCTCATGTTTTCAATGATTTATGGAATTCTATAGATGCAGACATAGTATTATGTGTTTTACAGTGTTGGCAAATTAATTGGGGACAATGTAATCTATTGTATTTATTGTATATAATAAATATTTTGGAGCTGATATTATATGTATATCTTTCTAATATTTTTCATCTTTCATAATAAGACCGACTTAAGAAGGTTACTAACATTGATGGGTTTTCCAAAATTGTCTTCGACTCCACTGGCGTTCCAGAAATTGATGCTTTATGATTGATGTAATACATGCATTCACATATTTTGTTAAATAATGTTTTTAATTTCTCAAGATTATCTCTTTGCTATTGCTCATAATAGGATTGCAAACGAAGACTTCTGAAGACATTATTGACAGCAGTTATTTTGTCTCTATTTTTCATTTTCTTTTGTTTTATGATACATTGTTCCTTTTATATTTTATTAGACTATTGCTTATGTTTCATTTAATCTTTTATTTATAATTTATCTTTATGCAAACAAATATACAATTTAATTTTAAAGTCCATCGCATATAAATTTATATTGACATACCAAAATTTTTAGCTATAACCCGTACTTTCTTACATATATTTTTCTTACTATGACTCTAACTTTTATTATGTCTACATATTAAAAGTTATAATACTTTTAAATCTACTCGCTACGCGCAGGGCGCGGGTTATCACCTAGTTGTATTAGTATATTCTAAACCATCTTTTATGGTACATGGTTATCGTTCTAATTATTTATCAATTAATTTAGTAAAACTTTATAATATCCCTAAATTAGTGAACAAACCACAATAAAATCCATGTTCTAGAGAAACCTAGACAACAAAGGTTCCAAACCTCTCTGACCATAATCATTTGTTAGTTCATGAGACAACTATGCATTAAAACAATTTTGTCATATTTTTTGAATTTTTCTCAAATTCTTTGTGTTAACAACCCCTACAAAATATTCAATTTTTCGGTAAACGGTTAATATATTGAATCCTATAATCTTTAGTATTGTTTTAAAATTTCTAACCACATTCTACATTTGTATTAAGATATTATTAACTATCATGGTACATAGTTATCATTCTATTTATTAATCAATTAATTTAGTAAAACTACATATGCTTCCTAAATGAGTGGACAAACCACAATAAAATCGTTATTCTAGAAAAAAGGAGACAACAAAGGTTCCAGACCTCTCTGACCATAATCATATGCTAGTTCTCGATAAATATATGCTTCCAAACAATATTGTCATATTTTGAATTTTTCTCAAAATCTATGTGTTAACCCCTACAAAATATTCAGTTTTTCGGTAAATGGTTAATAAACTGAATCCTATAATCTTTAGTATTGTTTTAAAATTTCTAACCACATTCTACATTTGTATTAATATATTCTAAACTATCTTTTATGGTACATGGTTATCGTTCTATTTATTAATCAATTAATTTAGTAAAACTTTATACGCTCGCTAAATCAGTGGACAAACCAGAAAAAAAATCGTAATTCTAGTCAAACGGAGACAACAAAGGTTCCAAACCTCTCTGACCATCATCATATGTTAGTAAATGATACAACTATGCTTTAAAACATTATTGTTATATTTTTTGAATTTTTCTTAGAATCTATGTGTTAACCCTGATAAAATATTCAGTTTTTCGGTAAATGTTTAATATACTGAAGCTTATAATCTTTAGTGTTGTTTTAAAATTTCTAACCACATTTTACAATTGTATTAATATATTATAAACTATCTTTTTTGGTACATGGTTGTTGTTCTATATTTTTATGAGTTAATTTAGAAAAACTTCATATGCTTCCTAAATCAGTGGACAAACAACAATAAAATCGCTATTCTAATGAAACGGAGACAACAAAGGTTCCAAACCCCTCTTAAAATCTATGTGTTAACCCCTACAAAATATTCATCTTTTTGGTAAATGGTTAATATACTGAAGCCTATAATCTTTAGTGTTGTTTTAAAATTTCTAACAATGTTCTACATTTGTATTAATCTATTCTAAACTATCTTTCATGGTACACATGCATCATTCTATTTTTTATCAGTAAATTTAGT
Organism: Brassica oleracea var. oleracea; assembly: GCF_000695525.1. Lineage (NCBI taxonomy): Eukaryota > Viridiplantae > Streptophyta > Magnoliopsida > Brassicales > Brassicaceae > Brassica > Brassica oleracea. Next base: position 791,315 of record NC_027751.1, read on the forward strand.
AAAACATCATATGCTCTCTAAATCAGTGGACAAATCACAGTAAAATCGTTATTCTAGAGAAACGGAGACAACAAAGGTTCCAAACCTCTCTGACCATCATCATATGTTAGTAAATGATACAACTATGCTTTAAAACATTATTGTTATATTTTTTGAATTTTTCTTAGAATCTATGTGTTAACCCTGATAAAATATTCAGTTTTTCGGTAAATGTTTAATATACTGAAGCTTATAATCTTTAGTGTTGTTTTAAAATTTCTAACAACATTTATTATAAAATATCTTTCATGGTACATGGGCATCATTCAAAATTTTTATCAGATAACATAGTAAAATTTCATATGCTCCTTAAATCAGTAGACAAACCACAATAAAATCGATATTCTAGAGAAACGGAGACATCAAAGGTTCCAAACCTCCTTGACCATCATCATATGTTAGTTCATGATACAACTATGCATTAAAACAATATTGTAACCCCCTACAAAATATTCATTTTTTCGGTAAATGGTTAGTATACTGAATCCTATAATCTTTAGGGTCTTTTAAAAATTATAGCCACATTTTACATTTGTGTTAATATAATCTAAATTATCTTTCTTGTTACATGGGCATCGTTCTATTTTTTACAAATTAATTTAGTAAAACTTCATATGCTCCCTAAATCAGCGAACAAACCACAATAAATTCACTAATCTAGAGAAACGTAGACAACAAAGATTTTAAACCTCTCTGATCATAATAATATGTTATTTCATGATACACCTATGCATTAAAACAATATTGGAATACTTTTTTAATTTTTCTCAAAATCTATGTGTTAATCCCTATAAAATATTCAGTTTTTCGGTAAATGGTTAATATACTGAAGCCAATAATCTTTAGTGTTGTTTAAAAATTCTAATCACATTCTACAATTGTATTAATATATTCTAAATTATCTTTTATGGAACATTGTTATCATTCTATTTATTTATCAATTAATTTAGTAAAACTTCATATGCTCCCTAAATCAGAGAACAAACCACAATAAAATCCATATTCTAGAGAAAAGTAGACAAGAAAGGTTTCAAACCTATCTTACCATAATCATATGTTAGTTCATGATACAACTATGCATTAAAACAATTTTGACATATTTTTTGAATTTTGAGACCTACAAAATATTCAGTTTTTCGGTAAATGGTTAATATACTGAAACCTATAATCTTTAGTGTTGTTTTAAAATTTCTAACCACATTCTACATGTGTGTTAATATATTCTAAACTAACTTTTATGGTACATGGTTATCGTTCTATTTCTTAATCAATTAATTTAGTAAAACTTCGTATGCTTCCTAAATCAGTGGACAAACCACAATAAAATCGCTATTCTAGAGAAACGGAAACAACAAAGGTCCAAACCTCTCTGGCCAAAATTATATGCTAGTTCTTGAAACAAATATGCATTAAAACAATATTGCTATATTTTTTGAACTTTTTTTCAAAATCTATTTGTTAACCTCTACAAACTATTCAGTTTTCGGTAAATGGTTAATATACTGAACCCTATAATCATTAGTGTTGTTTTAAAATTTCTAACCACATTCTATATTTATTCTAAACTATATTTTATGGTACATAGTTATCGTTATATTTTTTTATCAATTAATTTAGTAAAATTCATATGCTCCCTAAACCAGTGGATAAACAACAATAAAATCGCTATTCTAGTGAAACGAAGACAACAAAGGTTCCAAACCTCTCTGACCATCATCATATGCTAGTTCATGATACATCTATGTATTAAAACAATATTGTTATAGTTTTTTAATTATTCTTAAAATCTATGTCTTAACCCCCACAAAATATTCAGTTTTTCGGTAAATGGTTAATATACTGAAGCCTATAATCTTTAGTGTTGTGTTAAAATTTCAAACCATATTCTACAATTGTATTAATATATTCTAAACTTTCTTTCATGGTACATGGTTATCGTTCCATTTTTTATCAGTTAATTTAGTAAAACTTCATATGCTCCCTAAATCAGTGGACAAACCACAATAAAATCGCTATTCTAGAGAAACGGTGACAACAAAGGTTCAAAACTTCTCTGACCATAATCATATGCTATTTGTTGATAGAACTATGCATTAAAACAATATTTTCATATTTTTTGATTTTTTCTCAAATTCTACGTATTAACGCCTACAAAATATTTAGATTTTCAGTAAAAGGTTAATATACTGAAACTTATAATCGTTAGCGTTATTTTCAAATTTCTAACCATATTCTACAATTGTATTAATATATTCTAAACTATCTTTTAAGGTACATAATTATCGTTCCATTTTGTATCAATTAATTTAGTAAAATTCATATGCTCCGTAAATCAGTGGACAAACCACAATAAAATCGCTATTCTATTGAAACGGAGACAACAAAGGTTTCAAACATCTCTGACCATCATCATATGTTAGTTCAGGATACAACTATGCATTAAAACAATATTGTCATATTTTTGAATTTTTCTCAAAATCTATGTTTTAACCCTTATAAAATATTCAGTTTTTCGGTAAATGGTTAATATACTGAAGCCTATAATCTTTTGTGGTTGTTTTAAATTTCTAACCACATTCTACATTTGTATTAATTTATTCAAAATTATCTTTGATGGTACATAGGCATCGTTCTATCTTTTATCAGTCAATTTAGTAAAACTTCATAGACTTCAAAAATCAGGGGACAAACTACAATAAAATCGTTATCCTAGAGAAACGAAGACAACAAAGGTTTCAAACCTCTCTGCCATTATCATTTGTTAGTTCATTATACAACAATGCATTCAATATTGTCATACTCCCTCTGTTTTTTAATGTTACATATTCTAGATTTTTCACACATTTTAATAAAACACATTAAATTTGCATATTTTTTTGTGTTTATCTTTGTTTCATAATTTTAAGCCAATAACAATTCAGTAAATGCGTTTTTTGAAATTTTGAAATTTGCAATTAGTTAATAAAACATGTTTTGAAAATGTAAAAAATGGATCTTTTTAAAACAAAATTTTTTCCTAGAATATGTAATATTAAGGAACAGAGGGAGTATTTTTTAATTTTTCTGAAAATATATTTGTAACCTCTACAAAATATTCAGTTTTTAGGTACACGGTTAATATACTTAAGCCTATAATCTATAGTGTTGTTTTAAAATTTCTAACCACATTCTACATTTGTATTAATGTATTCTAAATTATCTTTCACGGTACATGGTCATCTTTCTATTTTTTTATCTATTAATTTAGTACAACTTCATATGCTCCTTAAATCAGTTAACAGACCACAATAAAATCATTATTCTAGAGAAATGGAGACAACAAAGGTTCCAAACCTCTCTTACCATAATCATATGCTAGTTCTTGATACAAATATGCATTAAAACCCTATAAAATATTCAGTTTTTCGTTAATTGGTTAATATACTGAAACTTATAATCTTTAGTGTTCTTTTAAAATTTCTAACCACATTCTACATTTTTATTAATGTATTCTAAAATATCTTTTATGGTACATGGGCATCGTTCTATTTTTTTATCAATTAATTTAGTAAAATTCATATGCTCCCTAAATCAGTGGACAAACCACAATAAATACGCTATTCTAGTGAAACAGAGACAACAAAGGTTCCAAACCTCTCTGATCATCATCATATGTTAGTTCATAATACAACTACGCATTCAAACAATATTGTCATATTTTTTTATTTTTTCTCAAAATCTATGTGCAATCCCTACAAAATATTAAGTTTTTCGGTAAATGATTAAGATACTGAAGCCTATAATCTTTAGTGTTGTTTTCATATTTCTAACCAAATTATACATTTGTATTAATATATTCTAAACTCTCTTTCATGGTACATGGCATCGTCCTATTTTTTAATCAATTACTTTAGTAAAACTTCATATGCTCCCTAAATTAGTGGACAAACCACAATAAAATCCATATTTTAGAGAAACGGAGACAACAACGGTTCCAAACTTATCTGACCATAATAATATGATATTTCATAATACAACTATGTAATAAAATAATATTATAATATATTTTTAATTTTTCCTAAAATCTATGCGTTAACCCCTACAAAATATTCAGTTTTTCAATAAATGATTAATATATTGAAGCCTATCATATTTAGTGTTGTTTTAAAATTTCTAACCACATTCTGATTTGTATTAATGTATTCTAAACGCTCTTTCATAGTACATGGGAATCGTTCTATTTTTTTTATCAATTAATTTATTAAAACTTCATATACTTCCTAAATTAGTAGACAACCCATGATAAAATCGCAATTCTAGAGAAATGGAGACAACAAAGGTTCCAAACCTCTCTGACTATCATCATATGTTAGTTCATGATACAAATATGCATTAAAAAAATATTGTTATATTTTTTTATTTTTTCTCAAAATCTGTGTGTGGTTAATATATGGAAGCCTATAATCTATAAAATTTCTAACCACATTCTACAATTGTATTAAAGTATTATAAACTATCTTTCACGGTACATGGCATCGTTCTATTTTTTTATCTGTTAATTTAGTAAAACTTTATATACCCCCTAAATCAGTGGTCAAACCACAATAAAATAGCTATTCAAGAGAAACGGAGAAAAAAGGTTCCAAAACTCGCTGACCATAATAATATGTTAGCTCATGATACAAGTATGCATTAAAACAATATTGTCATATTTTTGAATTTTTTTCAAAATCTAAGTGTTAATCCCTACAAAATATTAAGTTTTTCAGTAAATGGTTAGTATACTGAAGCCTATAATCTTTAGTGTTGTTTTAAAATTTCTAACCATATTGTACATTTGTATTAATGTATTCTAAACTATCTTTCATTGTACATGGCATCCTTCTATTTTTTATCAATTAATTTAGTAAAACTTCATATGCTCCTTAAATCAGTGAACAAACCACAATAAAATAACTATTCTAGAGAAACGGAGACAACAAAGGTTTCATACCTCTCTGACCATAATCATATGTTAGTTCTTGATACAACTATGTATTAAAACAATATTTTCATATTTTTGAATTTTTCTCAAAAACTATGTGATAACCTCTTCAAAATATTTAGTCTTTCGGTAAATGTTGTATATACTAAAACCTATAATCTTTAGTGTTGTTTTAAAATTTCTAACCACATTCTACATTTGTATTAATTTATTTTAAACTCTCTTACATGGTACATGAGCATCGTTCTATATTTTTTTATCAATTTATTTAGTAAAACTTCATATGCTCCTGAAATCAGTAGAAAAACCACAATAAAATCCATATTCTAGAGAAACGGAGACAACAAAGGTTCCAAACCTCTCTGACCATCATCATATGTTAGTTCTTGATACAGCTATGAATTAAAACAATATTGTCATATTTTTTTATTTTTCCTCAAAATATATGTGTTAACCCCTTACAAAATATTTAGTTTTTTGGTAAATGGTTAATAAACTAAAACCTATAATCCCTTTCTTATTATTTGAGGAGCATTAGATAAAACTAACCTTTATTTCATGTGTTTATTACATGTGTGTCATTTTCTACGTGGCATCACCACAAGCTCTCTCACACCTTATATTCAAACACCCTTTCTTAACTAGACTAATTACAAAATTTGCCATTGCTAATTACATTAAAACTTCCGTATATACTATAAGCTTATTGACTAACAAAATAATTTATACCATGCCCTACTACTCTTTGATTACAAACGTTTCCATTTTCAAATACGCAGAGATTTTATTACCATAGCCAGAGATTCTTCATAATTATCGATTTCAATATGGAAATTCGTACAGCCTGACTTAAATATTAATGCCTTTCTATATAGTTAAACTATATAAAATCCATTGTGTACGTATGTATCTACATATCTACTTATATATGTGTTGCTATATCACGAATTCGTTATATATGTGTTGTCAAACACAATGTTCAACAATTCTTACATAATCGCAAAATCTTATAGATATATACATACACTTTTTCAAAAAAATTACATAAAACGATCTAATATATAGTATTTTTAAAAGCTAATAATAGTTTCAAATCTCCTCCATTGTATGTTAACCACGTTTATCGTTTCCATAATTATCAATGCAATTGTAATCGACGATCATTTTATGATAGTTTGGATTCAAAGCAACACAATTTAATACATTACCATTTCGAGTGTTCCGATAATATATGAATCAAAATTGATTTGTCAATACGGGATCAAATAAATTATTGTCAATGGCAATGTTAGCGTAGGAAATGGCAACACAATTGAAAAGAGGTGTTTTCTATAAAATTTATGATACAATATTTCAAATGTAAATGTAGATTTTGTTTTCAAACAAAGACTTCCTTTTTGGATATGTAATTACTGAGTATTTTTTTTTACTCTCAATAAGCCATATATAATAACATTGCTATGCATTTTAAAGATATAGTGTACATGAAATCCTTGCTATGCATTATAAATATCTTTGCTATGCATTTTAAAGATTTTCTTACAGCAATAATGGCATTGGTGAAAAGAAATATATATTAAAACTTACATATTACAATATTTTTCTACTTGAAGGGATTGTCAATCACACAACACTTAATGGGACATACGATGAT
>NC_027751.1:798124-814508 GCF_000695525.1 Brassica oleracea var. oleracea
ATATTAAAAATAAGAATAAAATGTTTTCTGATTTTGAAAGATCAATTCGCAAATGGAGTAATAAGGTGAGTTTCAAAATAGAATTGTAGCGCAAGTTATTCAGTATTAATTATTGAATATTACATATATTTAAAGTGATTTCGAATAAAGATAGCAAACCCTAGACCCAAAACTTCTTGTATATAAATATGTAGCCGATGTTAACATCTCCTCACCACAGTCTATATCTCAAAACATTAGGTTTTTCTGATTTTACCTAGGTGGTAACACTGTCATTTTACCTAGGTGATAACATCGTGATTTCACTTTATTATGTTATTCTATCACATATGCTGCAATATCATGTTTTATGATTACAGTAACGTCATCATTAAGTGTGTTTCATATGGTGTCCTTGCTCATGTTTTTCAAGAATTTTATTAGTTTATTGCTTATATTTTGTTTTATCTTATATATATATTTTATTTTATGAAAACAATAATTCTATTGTATGTGTTTTTTTTTTCCCCTTCATAATTTAGTTTATATAAGTTTTTGATTACTCTTATAGATTAGTTTTCATCCGAATCACATACGATTTCATCATTTGAAATCTAATCCTTCCTCATCGTATATATAAATAGGTTGTTTTGAGCACATCTACTCATCACATTCTTCTTCCCAAACCTTCATTACAAATTCGATCTTGCAAGCAAAACACATATGGTGGGTCTCAACTCATTATATAATATGTAATCTTGTGACTATAAGTTTTGCATTTCTAATATCTATAGATTAAAAGTTATAATCTCTTCTAATCCATTCACTCCGCGCAGGGCGCGGGTATCACCTAGTCATTAGTATTGTTTTAAAATTTCTAACCACATTCTAAATTTGTATTAATGTACTTTAAACTATCTTTTGTGGTACATGGTTATCGTTAGTAAAATTCATATGCTCCCTAAATTAGTAAACAAACCACAATAAAATAGATATTCTAGAGAAACAGTGACAATAAAGGTTCCAAACCTCTCTGACCATAATCATATGATATTTCTTGATACAACTATGTATTATAACAATATTGTCATTTTTTTGAATTTTTCTCAAAATCTACGTGATAACCCCTACAAAATATTCAGTCTTTGTGTAAATGCTCTATATACTGAAGCCTAAAATCATTAGTGTTATTTTAAAATTTCTAACTACATTCTACATTTTTATTAATGTATTCTAAACTCTCTTAGTTGTTACATGGGCATCGTTCTATTTGTTTAATCAATTAATTTAGTAAAACTTCATATGCTTCCTAAATCAATGGACAAACCACAATAATATTCACATTCTAGATAAACGGAGACAACAAAGGTATCAAACCTCTCTGACCATCATCATATGTTAGTTCATAATACAACTATGCATTAAAACAATATTGTCATATTTTTGAATTTTTCTCAAAATCAAAGTTTAACCCCTACAAAATATTCAGTTTTTCGGTAGACGGTTAATATACTGAAACCTATAATCTTTAGTGTTATTTTAAAATTTCTAACCATAATCTACACTTGTATTAATGTATTCTAACATATATTTCATGTTACATGGAAATCGTTCTATTTTTTTACTAATTAATTTAGTCAAACTTCATATGCTCCATAAATCAGCTCACAAACCACAATAAAATCGATATTCTAGAGAAATGGAGACAACAAAAGTTTCAAACCTCTCTGACCATCATCATATGTTAGTTCATGATACAACTATGCATTAAAACAATATTTTTATATTTTTGAGTTTTTCTTAAAATCTATGTGTTGACTAACCCCAAAATATTAAGTTTTTTGGTAAATGGTTAATATACTGAAACCTATAATCATTAGTATTGTTTTAAAAATTTTAACCACAATCTACATTTGTATTAATGTATTTTAAACTACCTTTCATGGTACATGGGCATCGTTCTATTTTTTATCAATTAATTTAGTAAATTTCATATGCTCTCTAAATCAGTGGACAAACCACATTAAAATCGTTGTTCTAGATAAACAGAGACAACAAAGCATTCATACCTCTCTGAACATAATCATATGTTAGTTCTTGATACAACTATGAATTAAAACAATATTTTTGAATTTTTGAATTTTTCTCAAAAACTATATGATAACCTCTACAAAATATTTAGTCTTTCGGTAAATGATCTATATACTGAAACCTATAATCTTTAGTGTTGTTTTAAAATTTCTAACCATATTCTATATTTGTATTAATTTATTCTAAACTCTCTTACAAGGTAAATGGGCATCGTTCTATTTTTTATCAATTAATTTAGTAAGACTTCATATGCTCCCTAAATCAGTGTACAACTATGCATTAAAACAATGTTGTCAAGTTTTTCGGTAAATCCATATTTTAGAGAAAATGAGACAAAAAAGGTTCCAAAACTCTCTGACCATTATCATATGTTAGTTTATGATACAACTATGCATTAAAACAATGTTGTCATATTTTTTGAATTTTTCTCAAAATCTATGTGTTAACCCCTACAAAATATTCAGTTTTACGGTAAATGTTCTATATACAGAAGCCTATAATCTTTAGTGTTCTTTTAAAATTTTTAACCACATTATACATTTTTATTAATGTATTTTAAACTCTCTTTCATTGTACATGGGCATTGTTCTCTTTTTTTATCAATTAATTTAGTAAAACTTCATATGCTCCCTAAATTAGTGGACAAACATCAATAAAATCGCTATTCCAGAAAAACAGAGAAACCCAAGGTTCTAAACCTTTCTGACCATCATCATATGTTTGTTCATGATACAGCTATGAGTAAAAACAATATTGTCATTTTTTATAAAAAAAAATCTTAAAATCTATGTGTCCCTGCAAAATATTCAGTTTTTCTGTAAATGGCTATTATAGTGAAGCCTATAATATTTAGTGTTGTTTTAAAATTTCTAACCACATTCTACATTTTTATTAATGTATTCTAAAATATCTTTCATGGTACATGGGCATCGTTTTATTTTTTTATCAATTAATTTAGTAAAACTTCATATACTCTTTAAATCAATAGACAAACCACAATAAAATTGCTATTCTAGATAAACGGAGACAACAAAGGTTTTATACCTCTCTGATCATCATCATATGTTAGTTCATGATACAATTTTGCATTAAAACAATATTGTCATATTTTTTGAATTTTTCTCAAAATCTATGTCTTAACCCCTACAAAATATTCAGTTTTTTGGTAAATGGTTAATATACCGAAACCTATATAATCTTTAGTGTTATTTTAAAATTCCTAACCATAATCTATATTTGTATTAATGTATTCTAAACTCTCTTTCATGATACATGTGCATCGTTCTATTTTTTATCAATTAATTTAGTAAAATTTTATATGCTTCCTAAATTAGTTGACAAACCACAATTAAATTGTTATTGTAGAGAAACGGATACAACAAAGGTTCCAAATCTCTCTGACCATCATCATATGTTATTTCATGATACAACTATGCATTAAAATAATACTGTCAAATTTTTTGAATTTTTCTCAAAATCTATGTGTAACCCCCTACAAAATATTCAGTTTTTTGGTAAATGGTTAATGTATTGAAGCCTATAATTTTTAGTGTTCTTTTAAAATTTCCAACCACATTCTGCATTTGTATTCTAAACTCTCTTTCATTGTACATGTGCATTGTTCTATTTTTTATTAATTAATTTAGTAAAACTTCATATGCTCCCTAAATCAGTGGATAAACCACAATAAAATCGCTATTCTAGAGAAAAAGAGGCAAAAGATGTTCCAAACATTTCTGATTATCATCATATGTTAATTCATGATACAATCTTATATATTAAAACAGAAGTCACAACCTTGATTCATGTGTGATTTTTTAAAAAAATGGACCTAATGAACCTATTCTTAAAAAGTCATGTTACATTTAATATCTAATCTTATCATTTAAATTTTAGGCCTAGCATAAATTTTTATTGGGCTATCAATAATTGAATCTAAACAATAGATGATCCATTGGATTTATAGATAGTATAAATTAAATAGATATAATTTAACGTTGTAATATTATACCTCCATATGCTAAATATTTAAATATTTGTCTATGTTAACTTTAAAAATTATAAAGATTTTTTTTTAAAAATAACAAAAATCATATTATCTAACAATGATTAATCTTTACTACCTTAAACCAATGAAAATAAATTTTAAACTATATAGTTTATTTTAAAAATTAAACAAAAACTAAATGTTTAATTATTTACACTATAATATAAATCTATGAAGCGAAAAGTTTATTTTTCTAAAAACTTTATAAATTTGTGAAATGTTACAATATCTTTGAATATGACAATGTGAAAGTTTGAAACAATATATTCAATGAAAAAATATACAGTAAACTTATTATGTTTTAAAAATTGATAGACAGATATATATTATAATATAAATTTAGAATTGAAAACAAAATATTTATATAAAAATAAATGAAAACAAAAATCCGCGCGGTTGCGCAGATCGAGATCTAGTTATACATTAAAACAATATTGTCATTTTTTTAATTTTTCTTAAAATCTATTCGTTAACCCAATAAATTGTTAAATTATGTCACATGGAAGGACGAGGATGAATTTCGCTTGTATTTACTGCATTCACTATTTCAATTTTGAAATGTCTCGTCTGAGCTGGATTATCTTTCACTACTATAGCAGAAATTTCTTGCTACTGTTAATGTTTTAAAAAAAAAAAAACTTGCTACTGTTTTATGGTTGCATGATAGGGTTGAAGTTGAAAGAGACTAACATTCTTGGATTTTTTTTTACTGAAATTTGTAATAATATAATAGAATAGACATCATATCTGGGTTGAAAGACTAAGGTAATAAGAAACCCACTCCCAGTTCCCCTCTCGCCAATGATTTTAATGGAACAGAGTAGTATTTTGACTATTTTCTCTAAGAAAAGAATAACTGTTAAAAAGATCCGACCAGTACAAGACCTCTACCTTCTCTCTATACTTGGTTCTTTCGATCTTCTTTTCCGTTCACCGGCTCCGGCTGCTTTCACAGAGCCGGAGTCGGGTTTACTCTTCTATATCTAGTTTCTTCTCTAGTTTTCATTGGTTGGATTGCATTTGGTTTTTGGTGGTGATAAGCTGAACTTTCAGATCTTCTCTAGATTTGTTTCGGGCTAGCTTGTTTCGAGGTTTTAGATCTGCAAGATCAACGGGTGGTGGTTTGTCTTCAAGCTGCATGCACCTCTTCTCCTTTGTTGTGTCTTTGACTTCCTTCCGTTTCGATCCTTCATCTGTTTTGATTTTCAAGGCTGATGTTTGAATGGTTGGTGGTGATACGCTCCCTGTCTTCTCCTCAGAGGTCCGATCGAGCCCTCGTATCTCACAAGCCTCTTCCTTGGCGTTTGCATGTCGCTCCTCAGTTGAGTTTGACTCCACCGTCTCCGGATAAAAGTAAGAACGATGTGTTCTGTTCTCCGGTTTGAAGCTTAGGTTTCTTTGGTCAAACTGCTATGCTTATTCACTATGGGAGGTCTCAAGTTCTTCATCAAAGATGCGTTTGGAGTGTTGGTGTTTTCCACTTTGGAGCTTTCTTCCTCTTCGTTTTTGTTGGTTTTTAATCTTGCTTTAGCTTTGACCTCTTAATCACCATGTATTTTATCTGAAGTTGGTTGTAAAATGTTTCCCTAGTTGAGGGCTATGTTTCCGGGGAATTCCTTTGTTTCGCCCGGCTTTGTTGTATGGTTCATGTTTCTCCCTTGTAAAAGACCTTGATCAATATAATCTTGTTTAGTGTTAAAAGGTGTTAAAAAGATCCGACCAAATATAATGTATCACGTGCATATTAGTCAAGGCTGCGGTTTTGTTCTGTTCAATTTAAAAATGAATTAAGCTCGAATACACCCGTATGAATGAACTAAGAGTTCAAACAACTAACACCTATACTCATACTTCACAATACATTTTTTACACTCTCAAAAGCAGAAAAGGGAACGAAAAGGAGGTATAGTAATTAGAATTTACCAAGGCAAAGAAGAGAGACGTGAACCCCAAGCATCCCGTCCTCTTCTTCCTTCATCTTGATTACTTACAAGAGGTTTCTTTGTCGATCTGCTTGACTTAAACAATGGATGCTTACACAACCTCTGAACAGTTCCAGTATTTTCAGTTGTATCTTTATGATCGTTTCTCTTCTCAATGTTCCAAAACTTTTCTTCATTGTCAGCTTCTAGCCTACAAAGAGTAGCCACTCTCAAGAACTTAGGGTTATGGTTGGGTTTCTCAGGGGCTAATATCTCAGAGTGTTGTTGTTCCCATTCTTCTGATGGATCTGATGTTTGTTTCTCGATCCACCGTGCTTTGGCATCTGCATTTTCCCTCTCTTTGAGGTTCATTAAGATCAAAGTCTTGAGAAAGTTCATCACTTGTACCGCGTGGATCAATGCGGTTAATGGATCCGCCATCTACAATAACAAAACATTTTCATGAGAGTTTTGAAACATCAAAGCCTTCATTAGCGGGAAAGCATATTTGTTTACTGACTTGGGTCATGTTTGGTGCGAAAACCATAGCTACGTTGCGAGCATTCATTTTGTTAAACTGTTCATGCTCCACCACGTCAGCCATTAAACCGATGGCCCAATCAAGAAGCGCAGATTCAACCGGAGGAAGAAGAGTCACGAGCTTGTTACAATCTTCTTCTGTGTTACATTTCATCACTTGCTCTGGTGTCAAAACATCAAGAACTCCTGTTGGTAGCTCCCTAAACCAGGCCTGATTCATGAAAAAGGAAGATTAAACCTTTTGAACCTAAAGTAATGTTGGAGAAACGAGATATATTGTTCTTTTTTACACCTTTATTAAACCCGCCAAGCAATGAACATCGATTCCACGTGGTATTACACCGCGGTTTAGCTGCTTTCGGACATGCTCTTCTTTGCCATTGTCTGGATTTATTCGGAATATTCCTTCTGCCTTAGGGCAATAAAACAATCACACATAATATCAGAATTCTTTTGATCCGAAAGTAATCTTAATTTTTACAAAAGAGAGTAGAGGCTTACTTTGAGACCTCCTTCAGTATATAGGCGTTTCTGCATCCTGAGAAGGATCGTTGGGACGCTATTTCCCCTGTTGTCGTAAGAGCATTGCATCGACTTTGCTGATACTCCAAACACACTCACACTGAAAAATAGAAGGAATAAAATACTATGATGTCTAGACAAACCAAATTTAGTGAGAATCCATAGTTTGATCGCTAAAATCGGTTTTTATACGAACATTAATGAACTCAAAATTTTGATGATAAAGTAAAAGCATTTACAAAAACATCCAAGTTCTATCAGTAGAAAACAACTAATCTCTTTAGTCCTTCTCAACTCTATCTACTGACAATCTACGAGTTCCTACCAATCTATCTTATTAAAACTCAAATACAAATTAGGTTTGTTTGGAAACATCTCTAGCAATTTAAAAAAAAAAAATTGTTTGGAAACATAGATTGTAGTTTAAAAAAAAAAAATTTGTTTAGAAACATGGATTGCAGTTTTAAAAAAGAGGTTTGTTTGGAAACATAGATTATAGTTTTAAAAAATAGATTTGTTTGGAAACATTGATAGCAGTATATTAAGATAAAAAAAAATAATGGGTTTATATTTTTAAGAAAATTTGGAAGTCTATTATATTATGAAAAATTATCTATCTGGTACCTAATCGGATTCGGTTCAGGTATGTTTGGGTTTCGGGTTTCCGGGGTCAAAGATTTCAGCATTATTTTAATATTTCTAAATTTCACTTCGGGTTCGCTTCGGATTTTTGCGAGTTTCGTTCGAGTTCGGATAACCCATTTAAATTACTTTTAAAATTTTAAAATTCATTATATATTTATATATTTTAAATTTTTCAAAAACTATAAACAAATAATATATTAAATATAAATTTGAATAACATATGTCAGAATACCTAAACTTAACATTAAATTATTTTAGTTCAAATATTTGGATAGAGGATCAATAATTATTTTAAGTATTTTGGTGTTTTAAGTATACTTTTAATATTTTATATATTTACTATTGATTATTTGTATATATTTTCAAGTATTTAAACCAGTTTAAAAGTATCTTATATATTCTAGATGTTTATATATATATATATATATATATATATATATTAAATCTAAAATTAATTAATATATATAATTATATAAATCTATTTCGGATACATTCATGTACCCAGAATACTTCGGTTCGGATCGGATTCGGTTTCGGTTCTCCAAAAATCAAAATTTTGAATAATTCAGATATTTAACCAATTCCAGTTTGGGTTTGATACTATTTTTTCGGATCGAGATCGGTTCGGTTATTCAGATTCGGATATTTTGCTTAGTCTTTATATTATTGTCTGTTGACATGAAAGGCAAATAGAAACATACTTTTGAAAAATACGATCATACTCCTTAAAAACAAATCACGTGGCCCCCAATTTGTAGAGATCCATAAATATAATGACTAATATAATACGAAGAAAATACATTTGTGGCGTATGGATTTTCTACAGTGCTTTTATTGATTAGGCCAAATCATGATTTTTTTTCTCTAACATTTTCGTTCAACTTGATATTTAAACAATAATATTAATATTTTAATAAAAAATATTATTTGATTAAAATTTACTATCTAAACAAATTAAAAACACTCTCCTTTTTCCTTTTTTTATATTTTTCCAATTTTATCTTTTTAACTAATAAGATATCTATTGGGTATTTATCAATAAAATATTCTTAGACGCATTTATTGGAAAATAAGCCATGTAAGAATTTATTATTATTATTTGGTCAAATTTGTTATGTAATATGGTTTTTGTTTATATATGTATTTTTCAGGATACAAATCAATCTAGTGAAAGCCCAAAACCTAAATCATCAAAAACCTATTCTATAGGGTATTCGGTTCTTACAAATTTTCACTCTTGATTAATCTTGTATTTTTAAAAAAAAGTAAGAGGATCTTCTTCTGTTAACTAACTAACACGCATGTCGTATTCATGCATTTAATCTAAGCAACAACCATCTTAATGATTCAATCCAACACAGTAACATGTCAAGTGCAGATTTCCAGCTACGAAATAATAAATATATTCTCAAGAGATATATATGAAATTAATATCTCATAATTGAATTCAAAGTACTTTATACAATCTTTTTTTTGAAACTTTACTTTATACTCCATCGGTTTCTAAAAGATCCATATTCTAGTTTTTTCACACATTTTAATAAAATACATTAAATTTGCATAATATTTTGTGTTTATCTTCTTTCCACAATTTTAAACCAATAAAAAATCAATTAGTGCAATTAAGATTTTTGAAGTTTGCAATTAGTTAATAAAACATGCATTGAAAATGTAAAAAATAAATCTTTTAGAAACAAATTTTTTTTCTAGAATATGTATCCTTAAGAAACGGAGAGAATATAATCTTTTGTGGTAATAAATAATAATTAACGGACCTGGCGCTAGGAGCTTGAGGAGGGACCTCCGGTTCGAGCTCAGAGGGAAGACCGAGAAAACCACTAAACCGGTCGAAAGTAACGTGACTAACGTGCTTAACCTCCGTTGGCCAACCTATATCCATAGACGCCGCCACATCATCATCACCTCTCTCCATAGTACAAGACATTACAAGCGACTTCTTCAGCACCACCGCAAAAATGTCGAGGATCGTGTATTGACCCGACCCGGGTCCAGATCTCGACCCATGTGAGCTCAACGGCGTGGATACGTCGTAGTAGTCTGTGCTCGCAGTGCTATGTTCTTCTTCGTAGTCGTAGTCATCGTGGTGGATATTCTCATATATGTCTGGACCGGGTCGGGTTGTTTTGACATCCGGAAACCTAGTAGTTCCGGTGGACTTTGATCGGGAGAAGTTTGTCATAGTTCTTTCGGTTTGCTCGGAGAAAATGAGAAAATGTAATATTAACGGTGGAGTTAAACAGAAGATGAAGCTTTGAGTGTGAGAGAAAGAGAGAGTGGGATATAAGGGACCATTTGGTGAGAAAGATAATGCGAGAAAACGAACGAAAATTTACAGATAATCGCGTAGGAACAAAGGGACGAATCTTTTTCTTATTTTACCTATGTGTTTTTGTTTTTGGGATCTGTATTTAGTGGATAGGGCGAAAGAGTGAGGGAGACGTAAAATAAAAAATGAAACCTCCTCATGAAAGTAAAAAATACTCTTTCCGTTTCAAATTAGTTGTCATTGTAGAGTACAATTATCGTTCCAAAATAAGTATGTTTTATTCAATGCAAAATTAATTTACAATATTCTCCGGACTATTTTTTATTGGTTGAAATATGGTTAGGTGTATTGGTAATGATGTTTTTATTTTGGAAATATGTAAAATAAAATATTTTCTTAATATGTGTGCATAAATCTAAGACGACAATTAAAATGAAACGGAGAGAGTATTGGTTTTTGAAAAAGATATAATGCAGAGGGAGTGATTGGTTGGGCTGTTGGAAGTGACTTTAACTTTAAATTTTATCTACAGCCTTAAATACTACCAATTATGATTTATCTTGATTTTTAAAGTTAGAACAAAAAAACTAAAGATACAGTAAAAAGTAAAAACACACAAAAATAGTTGTAAAAATCTTATTTTCTAAAGCTCCATCTTTATAGCCGTAGAAAATTTTAAAGTTACATCCCTTAAAGCTAAATCAAAAAATTCTGCAGACTAAAATAAATTTTTTACAGTTACAGTCCAACCAATCATGTATCATGATAAGATTTATATACTGTTAGAATAGTGAGACGGCTCGTGACGCTGCCTAGAAGATGCTTAGGCGAGATGGTTGACAAGTAAGAATGGGGGACATACGAGTCAGTGTTCGTTTTGGAACTTTCTTTGATTTTGTTTTATTTACATGTTCATTAATTGACAATTTCGTTTATATGGATGGCTCTTTAGTGTCTGTACCTCATGATATTAGAGAAAATTGATAATTTAATAAATTTTCTAAAGACACATGTTGAATTCCAAACGATTTTTTCTCTTTTGTAACACGAATTCCAAACGATTAAATTCACATATTAAGTCATAAGTTGATGTTGATTTGACCCAAACAATCAAGGACTAAACAATAGTGGAATCACTAAGTTAAATTCCATTAAAAATATTTTTTTTAATTATATTCTACTCTAAAATGAAATCCTTAAATCTCTAAATAAATTTTTCTCCAAATTAATTTCTATAGGTCAAGCATCAAATCCATTACTGAGCAGAGGTAACTTTCGACGGTAAGCTTGAATGCCATTTCCAACAATGACATAATGGAAAACATAAATCTTTATCCACAAAACGGAATATTTTTTTTGTAACTGGTGACAAGTAAAACGAATATGTGTAATGATAAAAATTATTATTTCTGGAATTGGCATTCCATTTATTGCAAAACGTTTTTGATTTGGAATGATTTTCCAAATGATAGTTATTTTTTTTTTCTGGAATGGTATGGAATGTTATGGAATGAATTAAGCATTCTGAAAGTTTTAATTCCAAAAAAAATCATTCCAGTTGCAGACTTATACAGTTACAATTTACAATGATAAGTGACTTGTGTCTACCCTTTTCAAATCTATTTTTAAAAAGTCAATACAACTTAAAAATTAAATTTACGTATTCAAATCTCAATAAGTACGTATATTTAAAAACCTGCAAAGATTTAAGAACATGCAGCTAATTTTCGTTATGCTCATATTGTTAATCATAAAAATGTAAGCACCATTAATGATTAAACGTATACATTGTATACTATACAACGTCGTTGTTAAGTGGGGGCTACAATAACTCGGCATCAGAAAAGACGACCTCGCTGTATTGTCTTGGCTATTTTTTTTTATTAGTTTTTGGTTTCGGGATACGTTGTCACATGGTTACATGTGCACTGGTTCGTCGACATTCTTGTAAGTTGTAACACGTCAAATACTGAAATGCACGATGATTCTTCACGTCGAATACTGGAATACACAATGTTCTATCTTTCTAGGATTGGTTTACGTTTTATATGTAATATTTAAATATTTTCATACAATCTAATTCGGTGGGCGACAACTTATTTCCAATAACTCGTACTCCTCTGTTTCGTAAAGAGTGTCAAAAGAAAACTAATAAAAATTTATTTTTATCTATCATTAATACATTAACAAAAAAAGCCCTTTCCAATTAATACATTAGTTTAATAATATTAAAATTGGAATATTATTTACAAATTTGCATTAAAAATGTAAAGTGACATTTTTGTGAAACAAAATTAAAATACTAAAATGACTATTTTTATGAAATGCATGGAGTATATAGCCAGCTCAAATCATGGTTCTATAGCTCAAGCTTATGATAGCTAAACGCATTATTTATTTTTAGGTGTGTATATAATTAGAAAACGGTCGTGCTGGTAATTATTCGATATCATGATTATTGGTTTAAGCTTTTTCTTTCCATAATTAGACCATTACTCCCTATATACTCTCGCTTTTCAATCATTTTAGTTCTTATAACTTTAGTTGATAAAAATTAGTCATCGTTTTCAATTATATTTAGATAGGATATGATTATTTTTTCACCTGTAATTTATTTTATAAAACTATATTATAGCCTTATGACAAATTGATTCTGCAATATTATATAACTAAGATTGTAATTTGTTGGCCGTATTATTATTTGATTATAAATCTATACCTATAAGACGGTGTTAACCCCGAAATATAGTTAAGGATCCCGGAAAATCCCTACGCGAGGAAATAACTGAGTTAATGATCGCTCGCACTTACTGAGCACACTGGTTCACGTGATATCCACTGTTTTAATTCATTGCGTTGCCGTACGATGAAGACATTATAACGAACATTTCGACGGTTCACGTGATATCTCATGCACTTGTAGTTTTTTTCTTTTTGGTAAAAAAAACTTGTAGTCTTTTACTTATGATTTTATTCACCTAATGTTTTTTTTCTTTGATAACTACCAGTAAATTTTAAAACTAAAGGTTTAAATAAATCTCCAGGTTTTTCTGCGCGTCTCCATCTTGATTGTCATATATTGATATAGACCCTAGTTAAAAAATATAAAGTTTATCATCAAGTTTTCTTTACCTAAAGTAACATTTTTGTTTTTATGTTTAATTAATTATTTTATCCCCGTCGACACGGACAAATGCATATTGCAATATTTATCATTATGCGTAACATCTAGATAATAAGATATTGCAATATTTATCGCACGACTATCCGAGGTCGCCAGTTCGATACTCGGGGAAAGCGTGGTGGTATTTTGGTTAGCTAAAAAATTCCTACGGAGATTTCTGGCGAGGTGGCCCTTCGGGGTGAGCCCAGTTACTATAAAAAGTTCAACCTATACAGTTTTAACCAAGCGCTCGTAGCTTGGTGGTAAAGGAGGTACAGCTGTACTGCCCGCCACCCGGGTTCGAGCCTAGGCCACAACGGATTTAACATCCCTTCCGTTGGGGCGCTAGACCCTTTTCGGGGGATAGTTGGGAATGTAGCTGTCCAGATACCAGAGTTATCAAAAAAAAAAAAAAACATCTAGATAATAAAACAAAATGTGGTTTATAAATATACACTAGTTTTGCAGTGTCAGATCGTTAGTCCATATATGTTTAAATACATCCATATTGAAAATGTAATGTATATGCGTGTGCTGAATTTATCACATGATTCCAACAATCCAACAACTCCAAAAAACCGCCGGTCCAAATGTACCACTGCATGCTTCTTGCTGAAGCAAGAATATAAATAATTTAATTATTTTTAAGTAAATATAGGTATATTACAAATATATACAACATATAGTACAACATATACGCATGTGTGTATAGGGATGGGATTCGAATAATCATTAAGTTTATAGGAAAGTGACATTGACATATGCATACTCGTATGTTTGTTTAGTAGTGTTACCTTCAAAGTTACTCTTGGATTCTTAAATTGTTTCGTCACTAGATTTAGGTGTTGTGGCAACGACCTTAACCAAACCCTCACCAACTAGTGTATAGACAGACAAGTGCCCTTTTCAATGTTTCGTTCGATTTAATCCTTAAGCAACCATTGATTAGTTATTTTGTCTAAATATTATAAGGTGCCACGATTAGTTATATTGTTAATGCAATCCAATATTTATAGTGATTGAAAGAAAACTAAGTGTTATATCAGGCCGGTGGGTTAATTTAGTTTTCATTATAATTTTCGTCATGGTTATGCTATTGAGTTTAAGAGTTAGTTTATGTTTGACCTTTCGACATAGAAAAGGGTTGATTACTGGGGAGATGTTAGGCCTATATTGGGCTAGGATGTTTCTTTTGAACACTTGTAATAAGCTTAAGATTTTTAGCGATACGCTGGGCTCAACTAATAATGCATTGTCCGTTTCGAGGTACAACTTTTATACAGAAAACAAACAATGAGAAAGTTTACAAATATCAAATCTCCAAGTGATTTCTATAAATAATCGTACATGCAAAACAGATTAAGGCATTTCGATCATACATGTTCTGGAGCAAAGTATGAACTGGGAAAAGAAGTGGGTCGAAGGCATTTCGGTCATACATGTTCTGGCCTTGGTAAGAACGGAGAGATCAAGGATCATCCTATTGCTGTCAATATCATCTCCAAGGTTAAGGTCCAAATCTCCATTCTTATGATCATCCTTGTGGAGGTGATTTTTGGAATATCTATAATGATCTCCACATTGTGGTAATTGACGTCAATGTCGTCCCAAACCTTTCTGAAGCTTAAAGCATGTCAAAGTAATGTAGCCTATATAGTTATACTCTAAAACTGTAAATGAAAAAAATTATATACAAGATGGTTGTGAGCTGGTTCGAAGCATTATACAGGAAATAAAGAAACCTCAACCTCTTTTTGTTTGACCATTTAAGCAACATCAAATTTTTGAAAATGTGGCCTACATTTTGTTTGTATTCTAAGTTGCCTAAACCCAATGCTTCACCTGCTTTATAGTAGGGACGGGCAGATTGAAGTAGTGGAAGTAGATTCATGGGTTTGGATAATGTCTTCTTACAGCAGATTCTTTTGAGAGGAATAATGTCGACGTCTCTTTAGATAGAAAAATATTTTGTCTGGAAATGAGTTGAGCAGACAGTAATGTGTACTGTTGTTGATTTGTCTGCACTAGGACATGATGGCAATCAAATAATTTCATGTCTGAGTTTCATATTCTAATGTTTCATGAACGATGTATTCTTCAAGCGTTATACTAATGATGATCGTTGTCACATTTAGGTCTACCAGACCCGGTAAGATTTTTCATACTTCAGCCTTTCCTTGATTAGCTTTAATGTTGCTACCTAATAGTGAATCTTTTTTTTAACTCCTCAATACAGATGAAAGACTGAATGATATCGTTGGAAGTGCATACTATGTCGCCCCTGAAATTCTACACAGATCATACAGCCTTCAAACTGATATATGAAATACTGGAGTTAGTACATATATATTCTTATGTGGAAGCAGCCCTTTCTGGGCACGCATAGAATCTGGAATCTTTCGCACTGTGGTAAGAACTGAACCGAACTACGATGACTTACCTTGGCCTTCTGTTTCATCATAAGGTAAAGAGTTTGTGAAACGACTTCTCAACATAGACTATAGGAAACGAATGTCTGATATCATAATTAGTACTTTCTGAATTATATTGAAAACATTATTAGCAATATAGTCTAACATAATATTCATGCACAAGAAAAACCAACTATTAAACCAAACAAAATACAAATTGGAAGGGCTAAAACTTAAAACTTAGGGACAAGAAAGTACAATGTTATAAACCAATCTCCAATAGTTTACTATATTTTTTTTTTAACTCTTTGCGTTATACACGTTAATGTTATTCTATTTTTTCCTTTAAAATAAAATAAAATAGAATATCATTAATAGGCATGGGCATTCGGGGTCCCAATCGGGTTTCGGTTTTATCCATTCGGGTTTTAGTTTTTCGGGTTTATCAAAATCAACCCCATTCGGGTTATATAAAAGTTCGGTTCGGGACCGGTTCGGGTTCTATCGGGTTCGGATCGGGGTTAGTAAATCTTCAAAAAACCGGTATAACCCATTGTACTTTCGGGTTCGGGTCCCAATCGGTTCTTCGGTTTAAAAATACCTGATTTGAACCTATTTTGTAACTAAAACATAAATAAAATCGGTTCTTTGGATTTAAAATACATGATTTGTACATATTTTAATAGCCAAAACATAACTAAAATCGATTCAAAAATAAGAAAAAACATCAAACGTGATCATTCAAAATCAAGCGAAAGATAAACATAGTTAGTGATA
>NC_027751.1:814684-832541 GCF_000695525.1 Brassica oleracea var. oleracea
CGGGTTCTGTCGGATATCCATTTAGGTCCGGGTTCGGTTCGGATAATACCCATAACCCAAAATACCAAAAAACAGGATCCATTCGGTATTTATGTCGGGTTCGGATCGGTTCGGATTCATTTTTATCGGATCGGGTTCGGTTCGGATTTTCGGGTTCGGTTTATTTGCCCAGCCCTAATCATTAAAGTATAATTTACCTCTACTATAAAAAAAATAAAGTAAACCATAATCACCGTATTAAAATTGAAATGAAAAGTTAAAAAACAACAATTAGTGATAATAATCCCAAAAAGCTAAACCTTTCCTTTTCTATAATGGCGCCGACAATAAAATCATGACCATTTATTATAAATTATGATAATGAGATGAGTGGGTTTATTCGTACTCATTAGTCTACGGACTACAAGGAAACTACAAAGCTTTTTTATTTTTATTTTATTTTTTATTTATTTTTTTATTTTACAACAAAAAGTTAAAACGAAACTTAGTTGATTCATAACCCAAGAGCCACCTCGAGGGAATTAAGTCAACATAAACTATAGCAGAAAGCTGATTCCTAGCACCTCGTGTCAGCTTATCCGCCAGTGTTTTTTTCGTCCTCGGAATATGTTGAATAGTAAAGGGATGAAAAAAATTTTTACATCGCATAAACTCCTCCGTGTGTGTAATGAACGTCGGTCATTCTGTTGGTGTAGACACCATCTTCACCTGTTGAGAGTAGTCAGTTGCAAACACCACTTCTGAGATTTGTAGGGTCTTCATGCACTCCATCACTCATATCAAAGCTTCACATTCAGTATGTAAAGGTGATAGACTCTTGCGAATAGCATTGCACCCACCATGGTATCAGTTGATCCACCTTTTTTATAAACCCATCATTGCCCTGTGCAAGAATCTTGTTCCCTCCATGCCCCATCAATGTAACACTTATTTATGTCATATACAATATGGTTCTCCACAATATGTGGGAATGTCCGGTTTATAGAATTTTTGGTCTGAGATTCAGCCCACAAGACACTTTCTATTTCCGCAGTCCGGAGAAGATCTAAAGGATCCCTTATCTGATTTTTATAAATCTTAGCATTCCGATTTTTCCAAATATACCAGGAATCCATGGAAAATAGCTCAATCTGATTCTTTAGGTATCCGCCAAAAAAAATAGTCCATGTTTGTAAAAAGAGTTGGGTCGGAAAAATCCTTGGACATGATGGAATATTAGATAACGCCCAAATTTGAAGTCCTAATGGACATTAAAAAAACACATGATTAATAGATTCTTCCTCAGCCCCATACATTTGACATTGCATATCACATTTAAGCCATCAAGAGTGAAGATTCCTATACACCGGCAAACAACCAGAGATTATTTGCCAAACAAAATGTTTCAATTTTGGTGAGCATTGTAGCTTCGAAGAGTGCGCCAATAATGGTTTAGTATCTGGCCCCATATCCCTATACTGAGCACCCATAGCAAGATATAATTTATCGGTCTGATAGCCTGATTTAACCATATATTTACCATTATCCGTAAAATGCCAGCCATATGAATATGGCTTAGGGTTACGACTAATGGCTAAACTCTGTATATAGTACTCACATCGTCCTGATGAACATATGCTTTGAGTAAATCCAGATTCCAAGAGAGATCCACTAGATTAATTAAATCCTCCACCTTAAGTAATGGATTCAAGAATTGATGTGAAAATTTTGGGATTGCTGACCTCGGGCGAAGAGCGGGGGATCCAAGGATCATTCCAGACTGAAATGCTTGAACATGTTTCCATTCTTTTGATTAGCCATTTATTAGCCAGAGATCATGTTATACTCCTCCACCCATATGAAGGAGAATATGATCTGATAGGATCCAAAGGACCTGACTTTTGATAATATCTACCTTTAAATACTCTTGCAAAAAGCGAATAAGGTTTGTCGATTAATCTCCACAACTTTTTCTCTAATAAAATCGTATTAAAATTCTGAATATCTCTAAAACCAATGCCCCATTCAGCTTTATCCTTACATATTTTGTCCCATGAAATCCAATGCATACCATTTGTATTGCCGCTGCCACCCCACCAAAAATGAGCAATTGTGCTCGTAAGTTTCTTAGTAACCGTTTTTGGTAAACGGAAGCAAGACATAACATGATTTGGCATGGGAGATGCTACTGATTTAATTAAGACTTCCCCTTCGTAATAAATCGGAGACTCCAATTATTGACTTTATTATTAACTCTTTCATTAAGAAAACCAAAACTTGTATTTTAGAACCACCAAAACTCTCTGGTATTCCTAAGTATGTTCCCATGCCACCTAGTATAATAATACCCAATACATGTTGTACTTCTAATCGTACTGAATCTGGAACCTTATGTCTAAACTGTAGTGACGATTTCAAAAAATTAATCTGTTGTCCCGACGCTTTTTCATAATCTTTCAAAATTTGTAGAATGACCTCACATTTTTATCTATTGGCTTTGCAAAAAAAAAAAAGACTATTATCAGTAAATAATAAATGTAAAAGCTTTTTTATTTTCTGAAACTAATTTATCTTCTTTACAGAACTACTATAATTTTCTGCTTTTGTAATTTTTTTGGTTGGTAAAATAGCTTTTGTAGTTAAATGCTTGAAGTGTTTTGTTTTGTCATCATTTTTTTTCAAAAGTATCACGAAGATCCAATACTATTACAAATTCAGTGTTTATGAAATTTCATGAAAAATAGATGATACCTAATATCTGAACTAATCATAAACCTACAGTTTGTGTTTTTACAAAAAAAAAACTAAAATTTGTTGTCTTTATGCAACTCAAAGTTACTTTTCCTTTTTTTGAATATTTGTTTCAAATATCTCATTATATTTATTTTTTTGCTTGCTATCAAATTTATACATGTCTTGACTAAATTGCAGATGCAAAATTACAACAAAAAAAGTTTCATCTTCTTCATTTTCTTGTGATCATCGTCGTGGTGATTATCTCCAGTCATTCAAAAATGACTAAACCAATAAAATCAGAAAAAATTAACTTTCTTTTAACTTGATATTCCATACAAATTACAGAAAATATACTAAAATCGTAAAAAGAAAACAGAAAAATCACTTTATTCTTGGGTTAGGCCAGTTATGGCTCCTCAACTCCACAAGGATTGAAAATTTAAGCACATACAAGCATTCATTCATCCTCCTCATCCACATCGTTCATCACGCTCTAAAACATCCAACAAGAGGATGATACAGCTCACGACCGCTATGTTTATGAAGATGGTTCTTATTACCATGATAAACCATTCTCTCTCCATCAATCAAAGCTTGAACGTAACGAAACTCAGCCACGTGGCAAGGGATCGTGATGGTGCCCTTTTGATCGAATCCATACTCATCTTCTGCTTCTTTCAAGAGCTGCATGAACAACGGATGATTAAAATACAAAATAGGAACTATAAATCTTTGCTGCTCTTCTCCTTGTGATCCAACTTTGATCGCTAAGCATCCTTTTGGAATATCTTTGTTTTTGACCGTTTGTTTGCGATGTAAATGGAAGCTTTTCAGGTTTTTTTCTCCAGTCCCCATGATTTTTAGAAAGCGTTTTAGAAAAATGATGGAAAAACAAGGACTCAGAATTAAAAAAAAAAAAATTCTCAAAGGAAATTAGGCTAGAAAGCAGGCCATGGCTCTTCAAGTGTCAGAGATGAGAATTCGAGAGAACTAATAAGGTTGCTCATTTTTTTGTGGAGATAACAACTAGATGAATGAAAGAAGCAAACGAGGGGGCTTTGTTTATAAAGAGAAAATACATAACTGTAAAGAATAAGTCCATCGAAATGAATTGGGACTCTCCTATTTTCTTATTCAATTTCTCATAATAAATACAGTGGTGGTATTTTAATTTCCTATTTGGTTGTCATTTGCTTTATAAAAACCGCATAACAACCAATGGGTATTTTTAAGAAGTTATAAATTAATCAGCAATAATTGTGAAAAAAAATAAACGGTAGTTAACTATAATATATTCGAGAAGTTCTATCGATTTGTACTTCTTATATTGTAATTAAATACAATAAGACATTATAATAATGATGGGAAGTGTGAGACTTGAAAGAAAAAACATAGACAACATATATTCTTAACAATAATATTATTTTGATTCGTAAAATTATACGAATATATATGTTTTCCATTTCTATATATTAAAAAAATGTTTTATAAGACTATTCTATCATTTACAAAATCAAATCTATCATTATGCAAAAAATTTGTTTGCGACATCAAATTTTCCCTGAACATCTGTATAACGGAATGAAATAATCTTCTGTTAAAAAAATCTTATGTTTTGTCTTTGTGTGTAAAAGCGTGGTTTTCCTTTGTTTTTTTACCAATTATCTTACCATTCCTGCCAAATTTATTTATTCATCAATAACCTATAATTCCTTGATCAATAAATTTAGATTAAATACAAAATAATATTTGTATTGGTTTGTACTTTGTATATATATATGATACACCGTGTGTAGTTGATGATATTAATTTTTTGTGCTAATTGCTCATATATACATAGTTAATTATCGTCAACAGATAGTTCTAAGAGTACTAATGTGGTCAGCAACTGAGGTCTGAGCTGAACATAAATGAGTAGTGACGACCGACGAACCGAGGGCCACGATTAATATTGGGTTGGTGACTCAAGAAAAAGGTTGACACTTTTAATTAAGTACTAACCGAGTAAATTAGTCAAATTATTCGACTAACTACTGTTTTACCTAAAATATGAACCATCATGTAGTGACGGAAACATATCAGCAATAGCGTGATCAAAGTATATCTAGAAATGAAAATTTACAGTTGACTAATCTCATATACTCAAGACTTCTTTTTTATTAAACGGATAGAATAAGTTTTAAGAAACTTATGATAAATCCAACGATATAGCAAATTAAGTAACATCCATTGGCACAAAGTGTTTTTTTTTTTTTGCTTAAACTTTAATTATTGGCACAATGTTGATCAGTCGACTGCTTTCATTTTCTGTTTGCTTTCCTTTCATTAAATTACGTGCAACGATTATTATACATTATTGGAGCGGCTTAGGTATTGTTAGTTATAAAGAAACCGAATCGATGTCGTCACATGATCAAGATGTGGTGGTGTTGTGGAGGCGATGTATATTTTTTGGATTCTTGTAATCAAAATGTCACTTCTATATAATTATTATTATGTATGACTTCATGTACACATCATGCAAATCAATATCTAAAACGTACAAGTATAATAGATCTAAACATACCACTGTTATAGCTTTAATAGATAAATGTCATAATCAAAAGTGAGGGACTATTCGATGAACTTCTAATACAGCCGGTCTCGGACGACATGCCGACGTATAAACCACCCTTTAAAATATTTAAAACCTATTCAGTCGATTGGGTCAACGGGTTTGGTATAAATCGGTTGGGTCGATTTCGCTCGGGACGTTGTTTTCTAATTTCTTTATCGGTGTAATATTATCATCTCGATGGATTTTTTTTTTTTTGAACTGATAGAAATATGGTTGATCTCGATGGATTTTGAATAACTCAAAACATAGATATTGGCACATTCAAAAGACAAAATTCAATAGAAGAGAAATTGGGAAATTGATATTCTTCCCTAATATTTATATTCTGAATGGTACCACAGCTATGAATTACAAATACAACGAATATATTTTTTTATAAAATGTTTTCCGATTTCTTGGCGAGTTGAATAAAAAACGAGGCCGTCCAAGTTGGTGGTAGTGTGACATGGTAGCGAATACTAATGGTACACTGAAAAGAAAAGAAAAAAAATATATACAAAATTCTAGGACATGTCACTCTATCAGTATCTAGAACCAAAAATTAAATAAGAAAAGTTGAATATCTTAGACCCGTTCGAAATTGAAATAGATAAGATAAAGCGGAGCACACTAACAATAATGACACCTATATTCACTTTGTGTGGAAAATGAGACAACGATATTCCTAAATAAGTCAACTTTATGGGACGGTGTGGGTCTCGACCTTAGATTATATCTTTATTTTATCGGCCCTTGTCATACTTTTCATTTTAACTTTTCATTCTAAACAGAAGTTACAATCATTCCATTTTATTTTACGCCGCTGGGTCATCAAGTATTCAATTATGCGCACTAACAAACTCTAATATTGATATTTTTGCAAAGCGTAGTAGACTAAAGAATTTTTTTTGTTTCTAAATCATTTATTATACTAATCGAAGTTTATATTGTTGTATCATCATTTTAATTTTTCAAATTAATA
Source organism: Brassica oleracea var. oleracea (assembly GCF_000695525.1). Taxonomy (NCBI): domain Eukaryota; kingdom Viridiplantae; phylum Streptophyta; class Magnoliopsida; order Brassicales; family Brassicaceae; genus Brassica; species Brassica oleracea. The sequence goes on from NC_027751.1 coordinate 820,978, forward strand.
AGAAGTTCAGTTTTTTTTTATAACGCTGATTTATTATGACAATTTATGAGAAAGATTACATAGACGATTCGACAACCAACAATATTACCTGTCTTATGAAGATCTACGCCTAACTGCATCATCTGAGCCGTCCAGATTTACTTGCACCATGTTGAAGATTCCTTGTAAACCTTTCTTCTCTAGCTTGCATTAATAAATCGCTCTCTCCGGGACTTGAAACCTGGATTTTCTGTAATCTGCAAGAAATTATATAGTATGGGGTTCGAACCCCAGACATGGGTGTAGAAGCCTTTACACCTTAACCAGTAGGATATGGTGCTTCTATGATAAGAAGTTAAGCTATGCTTTACAAATAGAATTTTCACATATTTCCTTTATTTTATTTTTGTCAAACCATTCATTATTTGTCGCAAACAAAAACGGAATTTACACCATAGGTGAGTTAAAAGCTACAAGAGCCATTGCTTTAACTAGTCTATCAGCAGCCTTATTCTTGATACGAGGGATAAAAGAGAAAGAGGCAGTCCACAGATCGACTCATCATACCAATGTCGTGGAGGATACCTTGGATGGCAGTCACATAAGAATTTTTCACATATTTCCTATTATTCTGAATTTCACCATTTAAAAAGAGCAATTCGCATGAGTGATTTCGCTGTAAGTTTTTTTTTTTAATATAGTTTAGCAGCACACCGCTTCTAATGAACTATGTAAACGACAATGGGCCTTCTGTTATTTAATGCTCTTTTTTTGCTTATTCAATATGATTGCCTGCATTGGCCCAATTAAAATCCATGGATCCAATTCCATTCTCTTATTTTTCCCTATTTAAGATTATAAGTTTTTTGTACAAAATAGATAAAAAAAGGAAACTAAAAATAGTTGAATTATGCACTATTCACAATCTCATACCATATATATATGGTGTATCAACTGAAAAGATATATGATATTTCATCCATTTCAGTTTAGTTGTCGATGTAAAGTAAAATTTTTGTTTTAAAATAAGTATAGTTTTATAATTTCAATTCAAAATTTATTGATTTTATATTTTAATCAATTTTCTAATGATTGAAATTTGGTTAGGACTTAAGTGTATTGGTAATGGTGTTTTTACTTAGTAACTATACAAAATTACATTTTTTCTTAATATGTGTACTCAAGTCTAAAACGACAATTAAAATGCAACGGAGAGAGTATCAAAGAGGTTTAATACCTATGTTCCATGGAATTAGAAGTGAGTACACGGAAGCGGAATCATATGAAAACGTAGAAGTAAGATTTTTAAAAAATTAGGAAGCGGGTGCGTGTTAGAATCTTATATATATTTAAATAAAATAAATTTATAATTCATGACTAAAAATATATAATTCAAATTAAAATAAAACATTTATTCATTTATAATAATTTTAATGATTTCATATTAAGAATGTAAAAATACACATAAATTAAGTTATATCTCTAATAAGAATATCAATGCATAAAGATAATGTTAGTTTTAATATTTGTATATTTATATTCTATCTATTTCATTACTATTAAATTTTAGACTTTTATAAAAATAATAAACATGATTTGTAATTTTTATTTATTTATGACATTGTCTTTTTTAAGCGGAAGCGTGATTCCGAAACAGAATCGTAAGCTTCCAACGTGTTTTTAAATAGGTTATTTTAGAAGCGCTTTGGAAGCGAGATTCCATAACTTTTCACAAGGTTGAGATTCCAAAACGATTACCGATGAAGCTTCCGCACAACCTAGTTTAATACCGGACGTTAACATATATAATTTTGTCTAATCAACCTCTTACACTTTTAACAAAAATGCATTATGTTACACTTTTAGGAAAAAAACACACGTATTAAGAAAAAAAAAATTATCTAGAAAGTATCCCTCAACTATAAAATAATTGTGTTCAACCAATTGCAAAATAAATGATTAAATATGATTGGTTACACGGTATTTAATGAAGTAAAAGTTACCAAGAAAATTTAAATCATCATCAAATTTTTTGGAAACATCCTACATTTAGAAGGAGTATTAATAAAGCACACTTATGGTAAATTTTAGGCAACCGGCCTTTAATTGCTTGACAGTTGAAATTAAGGTATTTTATCGATAATAAATGTCATTACACACTTGAGAAGTCTAACAAAATTAAAATAATTGACCCAGAACCACAGTCGTAGGTTTAGCAGGAATGACACTGAAAACCGTAAAAACATGGTCAAAGTCTTCGGTTAAAAGTACATAGTAAAAAGATGAATCCGATGAGCCATGGTTCATAGAAACTTGTGTCATCCGTGAAAAAGTTTAGAAAGGCCAAAATATTAAAAGCATCACTTTATTTAATACTAGTAGTAAGATTTTCCTCTACATATTTATTTTAAAATAAGAATTTATTTTCTCTAACTAATCTTTTTCTTGTGAGATATATTTCTAGATTAGTAAAGGGTTTCTCGTTTCGAAATATAAAATTAAGTTATTTCACAAAATAAATCGAAGTATAAACTCAATGAGCAATTGTAGTACCCTGAATTTTGCATTACCCTCATTTTGTTTTGATTTTTGTTCAAATACCCTCGTTTTGTTTAATTTATGAATTAATACACAAATAAATAACACACACACACATATGTATAACTTAGTAGTCTTAATATATCTTTCCGCTGGATAGACTTCGTATAGTTTACGAAATATCTGGAATATGTTCATCGTACATTAAGAGGATAAGGTTTCAAGAACAAGTCTGGACTTAAGTATTTCTTCATTCTCGAGAGAAAGATGTAAGTATATAGTAAAGACATAAATCTTCCACGAGCAGATGACACAATTCTCCAAAGAGAATTATAAAATACTAGCAATCAAGTTATAACAATAGATCATACAAAATTAAGTTTATTCCGAGACTAAATGAAATATTTTTACATTTGAGTGGTATATAAAATGATTACAGTTTCATACAGTGTGAGTAATCTAGAAGGAGAAAGAGATATAGAAATTCTAGCTCTTGACCACAGCTCTTCATCCCATGCAAAAAGTATCTGCATAAGTTAATAAAAGGGTTAGTACAATATTGTCATCGCATATATAACTCTTCTTAACTCCAGAAGAGGATCCAGAAAACCCTAGTTATGTCATAAATAGTTAATAAAGAATTAAGATTCAAATCTCGTAGATCTGGTATGGTAATAAACAGACAGATCTGAAACTAGACTATCATCATCATGCATGACCAAGAAGATCCAATCTTATAACTTAACTCTTCCTGACAATAAAAAAACAATCATATCAGAATCATAGCAGCGCAGAAAAACTCAAAATACTATAAACATATGTAGAAAAGGTTGTAATGATGAAACTTTTCAGATTCCAAGAGTAAGAAAGTCAGATTCTTTCATCATTACACCAATCTGCAAGTACCTGAAAACTTTTATTTTCCCTACTGGTCCCAAGCACACGTAGATAAAAACCGTGTTTAATGCAAATATTAATCAATAAAACGTGTAACTGAATCAGAGAAAGCAAATTTAAAATATCAAAACCTTTAACATCGGTTCAATCCAAAGATCTGAAACCCTAAATTGAGAAAAATGGAAGAATAAGGAACAATGGAGTATTCAGGGAGCAATAATTGGGGGGAATGAAGCCTGGTCCGACGACACTAAAACCCTAATCAGATCTCAAACATAGAGGTTTGATTCGATTAGATCGAAGAGGATCCAACATGAGTAGATAGAGCTAGAGTCCTCGAGCCAGACAACATTCCCCTCAAAAGAGAAAACCCCTTCCTTCAAAAAAACCCTTATCAAGATCAAACTCTAGGGTTTGTAGTTATCTAAAAATATATCTCTATATGTCCTTCCCCCACTAGATCCGGCTAGGATCAATGGAGAAGAAGCAGAGAGAAAGAGAGATGGAGAAGAAGATAAGTGAGTGGTGATGAAGGAAGAGAGAATGATGAAATAAAAAGGGCTTTTATGTAGAAATTGAGTAGTGGAGAGCCAAAGCTATACAAGACAAAAAACATGGGTGTCTCTGGTCCCACACGCTCTTCCTATCCTCTCCATCTCTCTCTCTCTCTAGCAATACATACTACTAGTATAACATTGGCTTTTCAAGTTTCAAGATATCGCAGTAAAAACTTTGGATTTACTTTTTGAGACATGTCACTGGATTCTCATTTACTGTGTTATTACTTGTTCGAGCAAAAATATAATTCAAGTTCCCATCCCTTCTACTAGTGCTAAATTGAGCCTATTTCCAACGTTCTTTACTAATTCTTATATTTTTTATTTTATTTTAACTGATTTATTCTTATATTTTGATAATAAAAATGGTTTCAAGTCCAAAAAAAACGAAAATTTAATGGTTGAATTAAAGTTCTTTATAGTTTGATGATTTATGCCACTATAGTATCATTGTGGTTTAAAATTTTAAATGGCGCCCGTGCAACAGAATATACGGAATATCTCTGATACGTGCGGATTAAAATGTTAATGGATTATAATCAACTAGCATGTTATACTAGTCTTACCATGGTAACAAATGTTTAACTTAACCATTTCTAAATTATTGCATTCTAAGAGATAGAGGAGCATCATTTTCTACCACCACTTCTTCCGCAACTATTACCAGTTCACAGCCTCAAATCTAATAAACCAATCGCCAACACTCTTTGATTTCCAAAAAAAAATATCTGACGAGGTACCCAAACAAGTTGTTTCAGCTCTATGGTCCCCCGAAAATAAAATAATGAAAAGAAACTAGAGCTGGAAACGCGTAAGAGAATTAGAAAGTAAGAAAAGTACAAAAACTATATGAATCACTATATAAATTAAGAGAATAAAGAAAAATGTAAATCTGAGAAATGGAAAGGGAATCAAAAAGGGGGAAAGGAGTGACTATAAAAGTTAGTCAGAGGAGTGGTTGAGTTTATTGAGCTGCCCAATATTAGCATTCTTCATTTATTGTCTCTCACCTTTTTCTTGTTTTCTTCGTTGTTTTAATATTTGTGTTTCACCTTTATTTAAATTCACCCGTTTCATTTTTGATTTATAATAAAGAAACGAAGAAAACTTTTTACTACGAGGTACCCATCATCAAATATAAACGAAATGAGAGTTTATAAAGGATCATTTGCTAACTTAAAAAAGTTACAACACGGTTACATATTAAAAATGTGATTCTTCCATTTTCTTAACATAGTGTTTCTTCCATTAGAACGAATTAGTTAGCAAATGAACTGTCTCGTTTATAATACGAAGGATCATAGCGAAGCACTGAATTTGCAGTATGATGGGATCTATGAAAAGCATTATAAATAAGAACCTGTATTTTCTCATATTTAAATCACAAACATAATATAAAAGAACAATAATTATCTTACGAACTGTTAGACCAAATACGTTTTTACTAACTGGGGGTTTAATCAGCAATATCTTTTTAAATCATTCATCATCATGTTAATTTATTGTTAAGTTTCGAGTCGTTGAGGTTCGTGAAATGGTCCATGCACATGGGGAACTCGTATTTTTTGGCTATTTCCCTTGGGGACTCTTTTTCTGGTGTTAAGTCAAAGTCTCTGCGTTTTCCTAAGCTTTTGTATATAAAGAAATTGACTAATAAAATTAATTTTTCGTGTAACCTTCAACATTTTCCCAGTTTTTATCTGCTTCAAAAGAGTATAGACTACTTGGTTGTTAACTTCTTGTACAATACATATATTTAGTTATTAATACTATTTTAAAAATTATGTCGGCAAAAAAATTATGGAACTTGTGGTAAAATCTTTAATCTTCGACTCGGGTTTTTTAAGTTTGTTACGTAAAAAGTTTTTCAATGTTCAGGATTGAGTTTTTTCTTCTTCAGTCCCGAAAAATAAAAATTGTGACAAGCATGTAACGGAGATGAAAGTCACCATGTTTCATAACGGTAAACGTTTTGGTCAACGAGGAAGAAAGAAAAGTAATCATGATATCAATCTGGTAATTAGTTAATGCTCTTGTTTTTATTTTCGAGATTTAGTGAGAGATTTAATCGGTCTGTGCTCTGTGCATCGTTTTCACGCAAACGAAGCACTTTAATGAAACTAGCAGTTATAATCATTCTCTCTTACGCAATAATTAAGCTCAGCAATCTATATTTATTTATTTTCAGTAAGCTATTTTATTTTCGCATGACTATTCAAGTGTATTATACTCCATACATTTCACTATAGTTATCATTGTACAGTAAAAAAATTGTTTTAAAATAAGTGTTATTTTATAATTTGAATGCAAAATTTATTAATTTTACATTGAATTTATATATTAATAAAACATATTAATTTTTGGTATTAGATACATATTTTTGTTATCTATTTTCATAATTACAAACCAAGAAAGTTAAATAATACAATTAATTTTTTAAAGTTACGATTAATCATTGTTACTTGATAAAACGCATTAAAAAATTGAAATATACATTTAAAAAAAAATCTAAACCATGCATATTTATGAAACCAAGGGAGTAATAGTTATAGTTACACTATTATATATTCTAATGTATAATAGTATATACTTATTTTCTTTAATATTAAATGTAGTTGTAGAATTTAAATTTTGTTTCACTATAAATTTTTTTTATATTTCAATACATATTTTTTTGGTAATTTTTTCAATAGTATTTATATTTTAAGCTTATTGATTAAGAAAATCAAACAAAACAATATTTTAATTAAAGGTATAATAATTATTTAATAATTATTTGATATGTGCAAAAAAAAAACTTAAACAAATGAAACGGAGGAAATAGTAATTATCCTTTTTCAACCACTTTTTATGTTGTTGTCAACATGTTTTTATTTTTAAAACAATGCATTTTTTTGTGTTTGAAACTTTTTGTCAATAATATCTTCAATCTTTTTCTTCTTGTGATAACAAATTTCTTCATTCTTAAGTATAACCTGAAGAAAATCAATCACTATTTTAAAAATCCTATTTTAATCCTTAAAATTTATTCATAAGATTGACTTCTTATATATTAATTTTCAATCTTATAGGATGATTTTGAGGGACAAAAAGATGAATTTACAAATAGCGATTGATTTTCTCTATAATCATATTTGTTATTGCTTGGTAAACCAACTCCAATACAACGAGGGTCGAGGTCATTTAACAAATATAAATTTATCGTGTTAAAACATTGGACATTGTTTTATCATTTCGTTTGATATTATATGTCAAAATATGTGCATTGTAAATGAAATTATGCTACGATAAAATGGGGCAGAGAAAGCAGTCACTTTTCTATGACTCGCTTTTGAAATAAAGTTAGGTCCTTTAGTCAACTAATTAGTACCTACTTTTGTTTGTGTATTTTTATTGCTTTAGTGATTGTCATTTTGTTGACAAAAATGTAATTGTCATTCTATAAAATAATTAGCTAATCAATCAGCCAGCTGGAATACGAATAGTTCATTGGTGAAAATGTACAAGTAAGAAACCCTAATCAGATCAACAAAACAATTGGTATATAGGATAGGAACCTTGGTAAAAATAATAATTAGTATGTAGAACATGGTGGTGCCTACAATCTGATATGTCATTGTCTCATTTATATTTGTAATATATTTATGGTACATCATTCATCACATTACTAAAAAGACAGAAATATAAGATGAAGAATTAAAAGGCCTCCCGCGACAAGTGCTGCAACATTTTGTTTTGCTTGCTAATGTCCAAGAAAGGTAATGAACCTAACCAACTCGAGTTGGTCTAGTGGTACTTGAGGGAGCTTCGGCCCCAATACGGTCCCGGGTTCGATTCGCGTTGGCCACGAGAGGATTTACATGGGCTCCTCTCGCCCTCCAGACCACTTCGCGTAACCAGGGGCTCTTAAGTGGAGGCTTAAAAAATCCTGTAATGACATGGGCTTAGGTCCGGTGGACTAGTCGATCACGCAAAATTGGTCGGATAATGTATTATCAAAAAAAAAAACTATCCACGCATACTCTATTATATTTTTCTTTTAGCAACTCATACTATATATATAAAAATGTAATGATATAAGTAATAGGTAGAAACTGTGGACGAGAATGACAAATGGAGAAGACGATTCTGGCTACAGATTTCAACGTTTATGACAGTCTTCGAGAGTTGTGTTTTGTGTTGTGTCCGAGAGAGAGACGACGTAGATGTCAAATCCCTGCATCCGAACCCACGCTCTCCATCCTTCCATTCCTTTAAGAAACAAAGCTAATTTAATTGGACATATTTGATCGTTTAATTCATTTATCTATTCTATAGTTATATTTATGTTTTCTTCCTGTGGAGGAAACTCAGGAAAGGCTTATTTAATCATGTAAACCAGTCAACCAGGATAAAAATACTTTTTCTAGTCCACACTACTTTATTTCTTCTTGTAACAATTTTTTCTCCAGATTATTGAAAGCCTCTTAAAGTTGATATTCAAAACAATGTACATATGAGAATTGTGTAAGTGATGCAATAACACATAACCATACATATGAGAATTGCTATTTTGATTCTCTTATAACATTAAATTATCTTAAGGGAAATTACTTGTATCCACATCATATAAATAATGATAGATACACCATTAAATTTCCATACAATAAATCACAAAGGTGTAGATTAAAATTTAAAAATATTTCTGTAGCCCTATAAGCTTTTCAGTCCCATAAATCATTGACTGTAGTAAACGACCTACTTCTTTGTTTGATGTAAAAAAAGTAAACGAGCGACCGTTTCTTATGTATTTAAGGACTAAACATAAAATTTGATTGTTCTAAAAACTGAATTAATGCAATTAGAATATTAGAGAAAGAACTAGGGGAGGAGGAGCGTGGGGTATCATTGAAATTAGGGAAAATGAGAGGACAAGAACATTTAATGCCTCTTTGTTCGTATTCTCTGCCCATTCAATTTCTCATATCTCAGATTCCAAATTTCTATTAAAACTATCTTTCCTCTTCATTTTTTTTCTCTGAAAAGAACATGATATTTCCTAGCAATATACTGTACTTTTTAACTGCTACAGTACTAACTCCTCTATCTATATATGTTAGCTGGGTTACGGTGAAAAGACTGTAAATAAAGTCATTATTCAATAAACCACAGCTCAGTAATATTATATGTAAACCACAATGAAACAAAGAAAACCAAAAGCTAAAGAAAAAATTATACTACCTCCGTTCCTGAAAGTAAGATGTTTTAGATTTTTTCTTTGTTCCACAAAGATAGATTTTCTATATTGTTAAGGTACTTTTTTATACTTTTGAAAAATATTAAATGAGAATATTTGAATTGATTAAATTTCATTGGTGAAAAGTTATTGGAAAGTGTATAATCAAGTAAAAAATAAATTAAATTATAAATATTTATTAAATTCTTAATAAGCGTGCATACTCTAGAAAATCTTACTTTCAGAAACAGAAGAAGTATGTAAAAGCTATAAAAAGTGTGGATCTCAAGGTAATGAACATGAAGACCCTTTCCAAATGTCTATTGATGGAGACCCTTGTCAAAAACTTTTATTCACTGTATTTTTAACCATTTCTTCGATGTATCTCCATCAATCTTTGTTTACACCTCTTCATTTCCACAGACATATATCATATGTGTGTGTATTGTTCAAAAAAAAAAATATATCATATGTGTGTGTTTTTTTTTTTTTTTTTTTTTTGAGCAAATATCATGTGTGTGTGTACGTTTTGTTCTTACGTATAAACATATACGTAACATACAACACTAAAACCCGCAGTAGGATTTGTCCCCGTAGTCAGTGGCGTATCCAAACTCATAATATAAAAATTACACTATGTCACGGTTTATGATATCTTGTGTATTTGCATAGTTTTAGTAATCATTTTAGTTTTCAATTTGTCCATTTAGATGCATTGAGAGTAGATTTAGGTGCATTGCATATACATTTGTCTCTATTAGGTGATGGAGATGATATTTGATGAATTTGCAACCTTTGGAGATGGTTTAGAGACAAGAATGGTGATTTTGGTTCATAAGACGAGTTCCTAACTGTCCCAGCGGCCTGACGTCTTCGCAGCGGCCTAATGACCTCGTCCACAAGCCGCTAGGGGCGTGCAGCGGCCAAGCCAAGCCGTTGGAGAAATCCACTAGCCCCTGCCCGATATGTATTTGTTGCAGCGGCCTAAAGTACGCGTCGAAAACCAGATGCGGCACTTAGAAAAATCTGCACTTCTGTTTTTACCAATTTTTACCCAAAAGTATCTTGGGTCAACCCATGATTGTTGGGTTGGCCCAGCTCGTTTTTAGGCCATTATAAATACTTTTTAGACCTAATTTTAGACATATCTTGTTTTCTATCTAATCAAAAGCCACTTTTGGAGTGAAAGATCTAATCTTGGTCATTAACTTTTGTGTTTGCTTCATTGCTTTGATCATTAATCATGTTTAGACTTAGATCAACTAATGATTTAGTGTCTACCATGATAATGAGTGAGTAGTCATCTTTGGATTCATGGGTGTTGATGATTAAGTGATGATCTAGAATGTTTAGAGTAGATTAATATGTTTCTTTGCTTGATTGAGTGATCTTAATGCTAATCTAGAGTTGGCCATTTTAGATTAGAAATCTAGACATTCATTGTCCGGAAGGTGTTCGATGAAATGTCTGAGCCAACTCAAACATGCTCTTAGCTTACCCTACCAAAGGCATTTGATGTTAGGGGAGTTTAGAAAGTTGAATGATATGTTCTTAATGATTGCTTGATTGACACAAACGAAAGGAATTTGATGTTTGATCAATGAGAGTAAATGAGATTTTGTCTTGACAAATAACTTGCTTAGAATTGTTATCTAGACTTAGGGAAATGTGTTGATTGAAACTTTGCCATTTTAGATTAAATCTTAGCCATCTGAAATCAAATTCCTACATCTGTGACTCCTCCTTTATTCATTTGCTTGAAAGTTGCTAGTAAATTGTGTTAGAGTCTTGTTAACTTAATCAAATCACTTCATTACATTGAATGCATGTAGCTTAGGTATGAACATGAATTCTCTTTGAATTGAAACATTTAAAAATGGATTGACATTTAAAATATTACTTTGATTTGAACCTTAGACCTTTGAAAAGTCCATATCAGTTTACCAGTCTCAAATCACGAAAGTACAAAATTCATGATATAAAAATTACACAACATCGCACTGAAAATAGATTACACAATCTTGCTTAGTCATAGTACCATTATTATACTATTAGTCGAAGTTATTTACGATTAGTACTTGTATGTATTTAATCTAACACAATCTACATAACAACTACATTGTTTAAGGATTCCTTTTGGTGTCATTGTGAATGTTGCGATTATGAAAAACTCATTATATAACAGTGGGGTAGATGGGCTTTTATTCACTTAGTCCAATGTAATCTCCTTTCATTTTTAAAACTTATCAAGGGATAATGGGCCTAGCAAATCTACTACGGGCCTTGGTTCGTATTGGGCCTTTTCTCTAGATTACTTTTTGTGGTCAACTTTTCCGAGAAAAAGATAACAGGTAACACATTCAATGTAAGAGATAAGCA
>NC_027751.1:839218-863213 GCF_000695525.1 Brassica oleracea var. oleracea
AATAGAACGAAACCTAAAGCAAAAGAACAGATAACATGACTAAAATAGGTGAAGGTCTTTGGACAAAGTCAGCACCAAAACCTAATCTTCGGTTTTTCTCTTGACATGGTATTATCAACTTCTATGACTGATATCATTTAACATTTCTATAGCTATAATTAAGAGTTAATAGCTTTGATTACGATGACAAATAAGCAATTAATTAGATCGATGTCAAAAAAAAAAGAAGAAGCAATTAATTAGATCTTTCTTCTATGATGAACGTACTTGTACTTCCTTATACTGTAGTCTGTAGATATTCTTTCCAAGTAGAAAGGGAAACCAACCAAACAAAAAAAAAAATTCTAATACGGATGAAGTTCATGTCCTATCATCACTCGTTATCTTCATTAATTTTTGCTTGTTCATTTTGGTTTCTTTTTTTTTGTGACTTGGGATAATTTGTTCATTTTATTTTCTTCCTGCCTTGGTTTTTTTTTACGAGAAAGATTTTGTTTCTTCTTTTTCAAAAAGTTGTAGTTTATGACCTGTAACATATATAGTATAACTATATTTCTTGTACAAAAGTTAACTGCGAAACTCTGGTTCAATAGCCAGATGGATTTATTTTGTTGATGTCTGTAACATGCTTATTTTAAGATGGATTTATTTGTTAATTTACTCGGTAAGAAAAGTCGAGCCGCTTTATTTTCCAATATCGCTTTAACGAGTAGTAGTAGTTAAAGAAGTAGGGTAAGATTGTTGGCCACTTGAGTCGTTTGTGACACAGAATTTACACGTATTATATCCTTTTTGATAATAACGTTTAAAACCAATGATGAATTTGACCAAAAGTAATTAGATATTTCTTTTTCATTTATAAATTCTATGAAGCAATTATCAGGGAAAGATAAGCTTTTTTTTGAGACGGTGCAAAATGTCTCTTCCTCGTTGGCTCGAGTTGGCATCATGTGTCTACACCATTAGATATTAGGGCATAATTAAACTCAATCTCTTAGCCGGAGTTCTTAACTCATGATTTGACATTTTTTTGTTTTTTTTTTACACTTTTCGGCTAAAAAACGGCTCTTATATCTTTTATTTAAGAGATAATTCTTAGTTTCTTTTAGTTAAAATCTAAGAAAAACTAAGAACCGTCTCTTAACCGAAGTTAAGAACCCCAGTTAAGGGATTGGGGTTAATTATGATCTAAAATTACAGATTAATCGATCTAGTAGTATCTTGCAGTATATTTTTGTAATCTTTTGCGGGAAAAAAATAGAATGTGGTCTTAGAATACTTTTTTTTTTGGCTAAAGATTAGAATACTAATTTAGTGTAGTTTTAAAATACTACTGTTGTTGAACAATTTTTTTTTTTATAAATAAAATCTGTCCGAAAAATCAGAAATCAAATACGGTTACAAGCTTGTTTTGAACAAAATATCGAAATCAAACTATTAAGCTTCGCCCGTCCACTAAACTTGACACATTCCGCTAGTTTGTTTTTCGAAATCCTTTGATATCGGTAGCCGTTCTCTACCCAATGTGATTCTCGGGAAAGTGAGGTTCTCCTCGCTGCCTCGGATGCCGGGAGTTCCCTTGACGTCTCCGGAGTAGCTAGTTCCCAATGATCTCCACCAAGCTTATAACTTTTTCTGTCTACGAAGCGCAAGAGGATTGAAGGGGAGGTTTCAAATACTTACCAAAGCTTTGCCTACGCCACCAAAGCTGGTTTGTATGTAACGCTACACGACGCTTTGAAGCGCATCCCATATCGAGCAAAATGTTTTTTTTTGTAACTATATCGAGCAAAATGTTAGTCGTAAAACAACGTTTATTTTAGGACTTATGACTAGGTTTGATTCTCGTGGTCGTGGAATGTTATATAAATACATGTAAATATCGGATGCGAAGTATCATAGTTTGATCAAAGATGTTTTTATTTTCACTATCTGATTTTTATTAAAAGAACCAAGCTCGAAAAGACAAGGTCAAGTCACCAATATAGGAAACCCTAAACAAAAGCCCAAACCAAAGAAAATCCACACCCAAAGCCCAACAACAGGCAACCCAAAAAAGAAACAACACCTAATGTTCACAACGTGTTTAACTCCAACAACGGAGTAACCACGTGTCGCCCATGCCTCCATCGCTTTCACCACCTCGAGGATCAAGGCCGGTGCGCATCCTACGATACACCGAAATCCTCCATCTCCCACCGGAGTCATCTCGGAAACACGAAATTCCACTGTCTTTCTCGACTTCAATCTCCTCCACCGAACCAAACAAAGCAATTAAAACCACCGGAATCCACCAGGAATTCAACCACAACCACCGAGAAAGCCACCTCCAACGACTGTATTGGAAGATAAAGGCTTCATCAGCTAAGTACATACCCTGAGGTTTGTAGAGCATCAATCGATTAGAACTGAGATCTTGTCCAAACCCATACTTTGCTTCATAATAAAAACCAACTTTAATCAAGATCGATCCTCCGATCGAACTCGGACTGTCTGTCCGAAGAGGAAATCAATCGATGGTGAGAATGAGAGAACGAGACTAGCGGAGCTTAGGGAGCCGGGATAACCCCGGGAGAAAGCCATCAACACCGCCATAAAAACAAAGCTGGATGCTTCCGTTTAGAAGATCGCGGAGCACGAGAGTCTAAGCCAGCTATACCGCGGAGGAGATTACCGTGTACCGGAGTTAATATCACAGACCAGAGGGAAGGGGGAAGAAAGGAACCACCACGATTCAGTCTTTCTCTCTCAAGAATTCTTAAGAGAGAGGGAGAGAGTACCATTTCCCTTGAGACAATGCATTCAATTATATCAGAGATGTTTATTAATTTTAGAAGAACCAAACTATTTTCACTGTTTCATACCATAGGTGTACATGGCCATCAAATAAAAACAAAGAACTTTGCGAAACGAAACGTTTAAAAAAAAAAATTAAAAAAAATTGCAAAAAACTTTGCGAAACGTGACACCCTACTAATTAATTGAAAATATAGAAGCAGAACTACACGAGGCAAGTCGTGGAGCTTGCAAATACAAACAAGACAAGGAATTATTTTCCGAAATTAAAATTTAATTTTTTGAGAATTTGTCTTCTACTACGGCTCAGCTCTTATCAGACACCGCAACATTTAAGTAAGCCGCGACGCGTGTGACCTTTTGCTGGGCCAAAATAGGCAGGAACCGCCATAAATCAACTGACACGCCAGCTCTTTTTCAACTTTCATGTCCGAAAGCAAAGATATCTCATTCTCTGATTACAACCAGTTGGCTAGTTTTCAGTGGCCGAACTTGATGGTTTTGATTGCCACTTTTCTAAATTTCAAGTCTAATTTACATGTTTATCTCCTATATATAAAGATAAATGTCAACTGAAATTACCTTAAGATTTGTATTGTGGTAAAATATTTTTTTTTCCGAAGAGAAGATGAATTCTGTATTAGGTGAAAGCTATAGGTTGGAAAATGTCAAGCATAGATGGCCCAAAATAATTGGTGTTTGTATTAATTAGTCAAAAGAAATATCCGACAAGCAAGGTGAACGAAAACCTTAAACTAATCACGAAAGCAAGAGTCGCTATTCACATTACTGCTAGTATTTGTTAAATTGTTATCGTTGTCGTCACCGTGAAGAAAAAAAAAATACTATGATCATAATCTCTTTTTCGAAAATAATATAAGAAATATTTGTTTTAAAGACTTTTTTGGTTGAAACATACATAGATCATTCTATCTGGTGACAAAGTCCACAAGTGATCAACAATTTAGTTGGCAATAGGTCCACGAAAATTTAGAGTACTTGATTACATTTTTTGTCTCAAAATATATTTGTTTTAGAATGCATAGTCCAAATTTTTCAATGATCTTGTAACATAAAATTCTAATTTGATAAATCAATAAAAGATCTTCAGAAAGAATCAAGAAACGGATATTTGGAGATAGGGCGATCCTATCTAGATATCCTAATTTAAATTTTTTTTTTTTTTTTTTTTCGTCGAACGGCAATCCTAATTTGGTTTAAAATCAGGATTCATGGCAAACAAATATTTTTTTGATAAAATACAATGTAAATACCACAATCTAAATCGCTAAAATGCTCATGTAAAAGTTTTTTAAAATATGTAATAATTTAGAAAGAGTGTTTGGGCGTTTCTATTTGGCGATACTTTTGGAAAAGAAAATTAAAAGTGATATTTATAAGAAAGGTTTATAAAATAGCATAGTTATCTAAAAGAAGAAAATAAAAGGTGGAAATTATTAATCAGTAGTTAGATGATTAGTTCACGTTGAAATGAAACTCGACTTAACAAGTGAAAGCGACGACTCTATAAGCAGCCAAAATCCGCCCCTATTGCTACCTGTCGACACACGAATCGTTTAGCTCAAAAAGAATAAAAAAACTTGCAATAAAGCAACCTAAAGTTTATATCTTATTATATACAACAAAAATTCGAAAAATTCATTATATCATCAAAAAAATTGAACGTAATAATCTTAGCCTCAACACCACATATATAGAGAGCCAGCATCTCGAAAACAGAGATTCAAAAAATATATAAAAAATACATCATAAATCCTCTCAGGTTAGATGACAGAAGGAGAGGAATATTATCTGGCGAGGATGTCAGTAGATCCTTTCATGGCCATGAAGAAGAGCAATCACAATAAGAACAATCAGAGAAGGTTTAGTGACGAGCAGATCAAATCACTTGAGATGATGTTCGAGTCTGAGACAAAGCTTGAGCCGAGGAAGAAGGTTCAGTTAGCCAGAGAGCTTGGCTTGCAGCCTAGGCAAGTGGCTATATGGTTTCAGAACAAGAGGGCTCGTTGGAAATCGAAGCAGCTCGAGACAGAGTTCAACATTCTCAAACAAAACTATAACGAGTTGGCTTCTCAGTTTGAGTCACTCAAGAAAGAAAAGCAAGCTTTAGTCTCTGAGGTATTGTTATCTTAACATAATTAATTAAAGAGGTTGATCACATGATTTGATAGAAACCCATGCTTTAATGGTTATAAACTGCAATTAATGATAAAAAAATGTGTTTAATGGTTATAAACTTCAATTAAGGACTGATCATGTGATTAAAAAAAAATCTTTGTTTGAATGTTTAACTGAAGCAAGTAATAGATCTTTACTGAGTTGTTGACATGTTATAACTTTATATGCAGTTGCATAGACTAAACGAAGAGGTGCAGAAAACGCACGAGGAGGAAAGACTGTGTTGTGGTGATCAAGCAGCGGTGGTGGCTCTAAGCAGCACAGATCATGAATCAGAAAACGAAGAGAACACAAGGCGTGAACAGGAGGAGGAGGTTAGGCCAGAGATGGAAGTGTGTGAGAAGGGTGATGATGGGGTTCTGTGTGGTCATCATAATGATGATTATGATGATGGTGGGTACAATAACAACATCAAGAGAGAGTACTTTGGTGGGTTTGAGGAAGAAGCAGATCACCTGATGAACATTGTGGAGCCAGCTGATAGTTGCTTAACATCATCTGATGACTGGGGAGGTTTCAAATCAAATGCTAATCTCTTGGACCAATCCAGCAGCAATTGCCCATGGTGGGATTTTTGGTCATGAAAAAAGCGATAGCTTAGTCTTTTGAGCTCAAATATCATATGGTTTTTGTCTGTATAAATTGTGTTAGAAAGAGTAGTATATTCTCCCAGTTAGTCTTTGTAATTCTGTACTAAGTAGTAGTATTAAGTAATTATCATGCTTTGTAGCTAAGTAGCAAGTTTAAGACTTGATTTGGATGAATAATGGATCAAAGGCAGAGAATCATTATATATAATAATATATAGTTTGTGCATCAAGATGTAATGATCAAGACAAGAGCTAAGTTTATGTTTTCGTTACAAAACATTTGTATTAGGAACACGAGAAGAATGATGAATGCTAGTTAACAACATCTTCTCAACTGATCGATCTAACCATGCAGACAAATTTACATTCCAGAGATTACCAAAAAAAAATTACATTGCAGAAGAAGTTTATTCGATTCAAGGATTGTATGTAACTTATTACTTATTGATGTGTCCAGAAGCTTTTCCCTGCGAAGAACTTTGTTAGTACTTTTTTTAGATAAATTATGCCTCTTCATATCAAACACTTGAACACGACATCGTTGAGCTACAGATCCTATAGGCCTTCTTACGATGTATTCAGCCCCTGTTCGAAAATTACGTGATTCGTGTGCTGTCCGTGGCGAATAAGGTCAACTCGGCTAAGTTATACGGCTGTCCGATTTTGTTCCGAATCGAGCGTGAAAAACCGATTACGCGTCCGCGTTATTAAAAAATCGTTGGGACCATAACGATTACGTTACGCGGGATATGTTTTCTAGCCCAAATGTATTTTGGCCCATTCATCAAAAACATTATTAATTGACTTATTGGATTAGGTATATGATAGAATTCTGGTGTTTTAGCAAATCTTACCTTATTGGATTCAGTATTTATAAAACCTTTTACAAATCCATGCTTATCGAACTTATCATTTGTATAAATCTCATTAAATCCTCCCTTATTGGAAAATTGGAATTTCATCAATAATATGTATCAAAAATTATTTTGGATTATCTAAAAAAAGATTTGTAGTCAAAATTCAGTTAGAGTAAATACCACCTAATGAAATGGTATTTCACAAAAAAAAAAAAAAAAGGATTTCATCCTCTTCGTTTTATCGTCGGCCAAAAAGTACAAACACTAGTTGAAGCTTTATTACCCTCTGTGATCCCATTAAGCCGCCGCCATCACCTGGCCGTCGTAATCCCCAACCACCGTCCATTCTCACTAGTCCGAGACGTTTTGTCCATGTCGGTTCTTGGACCCACTGCTAGAGATACACCTGACATGATTTTGATCTGCTCTTTTAACAAAATTTTGTCTACTTGATCTGGTGATGATTCAAACGGACAAGTACTCAACTGTGATAACTCAGAAGCTGAAGAAGAATTATTTATGTAGAGAGGCTCTCTCGTTGATGTAGTTCCACTTGAAGCTTGAATGACGTGGACGTGTCAAAGGGAAGACATGAGTGTTCACTGCCTTACAACGTGTCATGCATATGTTGAGTATTATTCAGTGTGCTTATGAGCCTCTTAAGATATTAATAAAGCTTCTGTTTAATCGTGATAGAAAGGTTTCTAGTATCGTGATTTTATATGTTTAATTCATAAAAAAAAGTTTATTTATATCTAAAAACTCTTAAAATCCCTTTTTAATCACCCCCTAAGATTTTGTTTAAATCCAGAGTTTTTAGAAATTCCTTTGAGTTTTGTATATAATGAAATCCTCTCAAATGATCAGTTCAATAAGCCCCAAGTTTTGCCCCGACAACCAAACATCACGTCTCTTCTATTTGTTTTTTTTTGTTACTAGTCAACTGTGTCTTCTATTTGTTCATCTTATGAACTTTATGGTGTTTTTTTTTGTAAAAGAACTTATGGTGTTTGTTTGATTTATCTATTCATCTTTGTCTCTTAATGAAATTATATGTTTTGCTAGTAAATAAAAATCCTTAATATTTTTGTTTATTTTTCATTGATCAAAACTATATACTTTTTTGGTGATTCTTGTGAGTGGATTGGTTTTTGTAATTGTGTTAAATTTAAATATGATTGAAGAGACAACAATTGAAATAAAAATTCTTTAGATTAAATATGATCTAATTTGGTATTTGTTGAATCTTTTGTATATTTAAAACTAAAAATTATAAAAAATAAGCCTCCGCGTATACCCCGATTTTTTTAATAACTCGATAGGCCCGGAGTCGTTGCACGGGTAGCGCGTAATGCGTTTCCGAACAGGGTATTCAGCCAATATTTCAGGTTTTTGACAAACTGTAATACCTTCAAGTGCTATTTCTGTACAATTTTATGACTTGTGAGTTATCTGGGCTTTTAAGCAAATTTATTTATACATGGGCTTTAAGCTCTACAACATGTCTGGCCTTTTGCCAAACTTTAATATCTTCACATATTCCATTATTCGATTATAACCTTGGGCTGGCACTGCACGGTATTTTTTTTCTGTCGCGATAATTCTTTTTTTTTTCATTTTATATAGATTTTTTTAATATAGATCCGATAACAAATTATTTATATACTGCATCGTATTCGTAAGGTAGGGTTTGACAATTGAAAGTTGCCATGTAAGAGGGTCGGTTACTCAGTTGTATACTTTTTTTTTCTTTTCACTAAAAATCGATCTTTATTAAGGCTAAAAGCCCAACAAACCAAAAGATATAAGGAGAAGCCCAGGAACTCTGCCAAATAGCACGATAGGAAAAATCAAAGAAGCCCAAAATAGCCCAAACCAAAAAAAAGACCCAGAGGAAGGCGGTGCTTGCCTCATCGGAAGAACACGTGTTATATGCCGAAGCTAGGAAAGGACACGCGTCGCCGAGACACCACACGTCTTCACGGTCGGAAAATCGTCACCGGAGCATCTCTCCGACATCCACCGGACACACCGGAAACAGGACACCGAAGAGAAGAACCGTCGGGACGACTTTAGAAAGGAGATGAGCCAAACGTTACAGCCAAGACATCGAAGCACCAACAACTGGAAAATATCAATCGACAGAAGCCGAGAGTAAATCCATCAATCGAAGCCACACAAAGACGCCAAGTTGAAGCCATATCCTCCGCTTATAACAAGGTTTCAGTCCAAAGACACCGACACAGAAATCAATTCTCCTAATAATGAACTCAGACATCTTTAAAGATAAAGAGAAGAGAGAAGATGTAAAAACCCAATCCAAGGGAAGGAGAAAAACATCAAAATCTTAGGCGGAGCTCAACTGAAACCGAAAGAGATCTGAAGCGGAGGAGAAGAGATCTGGATGAACCGGAGATAAAGCCACCATCTTCGCCGGAGAGGAAGGTGAAGATGACAGAGCCAAGTGCCAGTAACTCTATCGGAAGGAAAGGTAGGTCACCGGAGCCAAAAGCCGGCCAAGCGATGCTGAGAAGGCCACCGATGTCGGAAAAGGGGCCCAACCACGGGATGACGACGCCAAAGAGTACACGGCAGAGCTATCTCTCTCTGAAAGATATAGGTAGAGAGAAGAGAGAGAAGCTCGTTCATCTGAACCTGTACTCAGTTGTATACTTATTGACATACGTTTCTACAGTTAAATTGTAATGAAATAGAAATATTTTTTATGAAATTTCAAATTTATTACATTCTTCAATGAAATTCAAATATTAGTCAGGGTTTGATTATAAAAGTGACAAAGTAATAACAATTTTGTCCAAAAAAAAAAGACAAAGTAATAACAAAATTGGTTGTTTTAATTTAAACCAATGTGGTACTGCCTTGCTCTTTGTCTAACTTATTATTCTTAACATTTCTGGTATTCAATAGCAAGCCTTTTGTAATTAAAAAATATTTGTCTTTTTTTATTAACGTTAGATATATTATGACATTACAAACTCTGAGAAATATTACAGACGATTCTACAGCCGTCAATTCTACATGTCTTATGAGGTTTCACATTTGGCTGCGTCACCTAAGCCGCTCTATCAGATCCATGCTTGACGGTACTCTTTGCGCCATGCTGCAGATCTCTTGTTTGCCGTTTCTCCATTAATTCACATAATTTTGCCTTATCCGGGAATTGAAACTGAAACCTCCTGGTGTAGAAGCATCAATGAACCTTTGATCAAACCACTGTACCAAAAAATCTTCCACAAAAAAATAGTTGTCTTAAGTTCGTAAAATTTCGTTAAAAATTAGTTCGTAAAATATAATGAAATAATGACAGAGATCG
The DNA here is from genome assembly GCF_000695525.1 of Brassica oleracea var. oleracea. Lineage (NCBI taxonomy): Eukaryota > Viridiplantae > Streptophyta > Magnoliopsida > Brassicales > Brassicaceae > Brassica > Brassica oleracea. Next base: position 848,995 of record NC_027751.1, read on the forward strand.
TTTTAGTCAAAAAATGACAGAGATTGATACAATCAATTGTTTTTATTTCATACATATTCGAACTTTATTTAATTAATAAGAATTATTCAAAGTGTGCAAAAGGGAGAACAAATATAATGATGCAGGAGCTTTTGGTAGGGGAATCTCCAAGGTGTAGAGAGACTTTGCATGTAAGTTTTTTTTGGTCTAATCTTTGCATGCAAGTTGTGTTGACTTAACTTAAGCTTGAAGTTATCTTGTTGTTATCCTAATGAGTTTAGAATTTGAATATCTTGTTTTGTAGTTTATCTAGTTAAGCTTATCCTAATGAGTTTAGGAAACTATGAGTTGTTATATAAGAAGCTATCATGATGTGGTAGAGCTTAACGTGTGTTGAGAGCTTTTAGTTTTTACGGTTTTCTAAAGGAAATAAAGAGTTCTTGAGTTTGAGATTATTAACTTTGATTGTTGAGCTACGATCATACCTTTGGTTTCAATAATTGGTATCACAGCTTTAATATTGAAATCAAAGACGTTCGAAGAGAGAAGATAACCATGGCAGATTTGTCAATAACCACCTTCAAACCTAAAGAGAATGGTTTCTCGGCAATCAAGTGTCCGATGCTCACCACCACCAACTACACGGTTTGGAGTATGCGCATGAATGTTTTGCTCAAAGTGCATAAGGTTTGGGAAGCAATCGATCAAGGTAGTGATGATGGAGACAAAAGTGATATGGCTCGAGCATTCTTATTTCAATCAATCCTTGAGAGTTTGGTTCTTCAAGTTGGTACTCTAGCAACTACAAAGGAAGTTTGGGATGCGATTAAGACTAGGAATGTAGGAGCTGATAGGGTCCGAGAGGCGAGGTTACAGACGCTTATGGATGAAGATGAAAGATACAGAAACCATAGATGAGTTCTCTGGTAAAATTGCTGAGATATCTTCCAAGTCTGCAGCGTTAGGCAAAATTCTTGATGAACCAAAGCTCGTTAAGAAACTCCTCAGCAGTCTTCCGAAGAAAAAATACATACACATCATAGCTGCACTTGAACAAGTCCTTGACCTAAACACAACAGGCTTTGAGGATATTGTGGGAAGGTTAAAGGCTTATGAGGAACGAGTTCATGATGAGGATCAACAAGACGATCAAGGAAAGCTCCTATATACTAATACTGACTCTAAAGAACAGCAAGAGAGTTATGGCAGAGGATGAGGCCAAGGTGGTCGCTATAACAACAGAGGACGTGGAAGAGGACGGTATAATAACCGTACTAACTGGAGACAAGGAGGCGACTGGACACAAGGGAGAGATGCATCCAGAGTTGTGTGTTTTCGCTGTGACAAAACAGAACATTACGTCTATGATTGTCTTGACCGTCTGCTTAAGCTCCAGGAGGCACAGGAGACTGAGAATAATAGCACACATGAGGCTGAAGAGTGGATGGTGCATGAGTTGGTCTATCTTAATGAAGAGAAAGTAGTACCAAGCAAGTTTGAGGCACAATCTGAAGGTGATAATATTTGGTACTTAGACAATGGGGTTAGCAATCATATGACGGGGAATCGAGGCTACTTCACAAGTATAGATGAGTCTATTACTGGAAAGGTGCGCTTTGGAGACGACTCACAGATTGACATAAGAGGAAAGGGGTCGATTATGTTTCTTACTAAAGATAGAATGCGGAAGTTTTTGGCTGATGTGTACTACATACCTGAGCTGAAGAGTAAGATAATCAGTCTTGGTCAGGCAACAGAGTCTGACTGTGAAGTCAAAATGAAAGATGAGTATCTAACACTTCATAATCGTGAAGGAAACCTGTTAGTCAAGTCAGTAAGATCAAAGAATCGACTATACAAGGTCACAACAGAGGTCGAAGGAACAAAGTGTCTCCAACTTGAGAAGGTTAGTGACTCAGCTCTATGGCACGCAAGACTTAGACACGTTGGTGTGGATGCCATGAGAGCAATGATGAACAAGGAGATGATCACTGGTATGCCAAATATGAGTATAGGGAGAGAAACGTGTGCCTCTTTTCTTATGGGAAAGCAAACAAGAGCCTCTTTTCCTAAGGCTACAACTTATCGAGATACATGTGGTCGATCCTGTTGAGTGAAAAGAGCGAGGCTCTTGAACGCTTCAAGAAGTTCAAACATCTTGTTAAGACAGAAACCAGAGCTAACATTCAAACGTTGCGTACATACAGGGGTGGAGAGTTCATGTCTCGAGAGTTTCAAGCGTTCTGCGACACACATGGGATCAAACGACATATGACTGTGCCATACTCTCCACAACAGAATGGAGTGGTTGAGAGACGTAACAGGACCCTAATGGAGATGACTAGGAGTATCATGAAAGCTATGAAGATACCACACTACTTATGGGGAGAAGCCGTGAGACATTCAACCTACCTGATTAATAGGGTAGCTACTCGAACACTAAAGGATCAGTCTCCATATGAGTGTCTCAAGAAGAAGAAGCCTAATGTGGGGCATCTACGAGTATTTGGCTGTGTGTATTATGCTAAACGTGACACTCCACACCTTAAGAAGCTGGATGATAGGTCTAGAGAGCTAGTACATCTTGGTGTTGAACCAGGCTCGAAGGCTTATAGGTTATATGATCCGAGGAGTCATAGGGTAGTGGTCAGTTGAGATGTTGTTTTTGATGAAAGCAAGGCTTGGAGTTGGCACAAAGTTGAAAGAAAGGCTTCTGGAGTAACGTGTGAGATCACTATGAGGTAATAGTCGCTGAACCCGAAACTGGAGATAGTGAACCTGAAGAAGATGAAGAAGATAGTGACTATGGAGATGATGTCGAGTCAGAGGAGCTTGAAAGACCAATGCTAAGAAGATCAATGAGAACTATCACACGGTCGGGTTACTTGGATGATTATGTTCTTAAGATAGAAGTGCTTGAGACAGAGAGGCTTCTGTTGCTTATCAATGAAGAGCCATGGGACTGGAATGAGGCAAAAGTCGAGAAGGTTTGGAGAGAAGCCTGTGAAGATGAGACCGTGTCTATAAAGAAGAGCAAGAGATGGACACTTGTTGAGCTTCCTGCTGGATGTAAAGCTATTGGATTGAAGTGGGTGTTTAAAATTAAACGCAATGCGGATGGGAGTATAAGCAAGTACAAAGCAAGACTTGTAGCTAAAGGCTATGTACAACGTCATGGCGTTGACTACGAAGAAGTGTTTGCCCCTGCCGCAAGGATAGAGACTGTTCGTGTTTTCATTGCGTTGGCAGCATCCAATAGATGGGAAGTTCACCATCTTGACATCAAAACGACATTCTTACACGGTGATTTAGCTGAAGAGGTGTATGTGTCTCAACCTGATGGTTTCAAGATGAAGGGGAGAGAAGATAAGGTTTACAAGCTTCATAAAGCTCTTTATGGTCTGAAACAAGCTCCAAGAGCTTGGAACATCAAGTTGAAATCCATTCTTAAGGAGTTAAACTTCAGTAAGTGTTCAAAGGAACCCTCTCTCTTTAAGAAAAGAACGCATGGGAGAGATCTGTTAGTTGCCGTTTATGTCGATGATCTTTTGGTGACTGGGTCATGTGTGGAGATCATACGAGAGTTTAAAGCAGAGATGGAGGAGAAGTTTGAGATGACTGGTCTTGGAAGGCTTACTTACTATCTAGGGATCGAAGTGATCCAGTCTGAGTTTGGCATTGTCTTGAAGCAAGAACGGTATGCGCTCAAGATACTAGAAGAAGCAGGGATGAATGAGTGTAATGCAGTCCAAATACCAATGAATTCAGGCATGAAGCTATCCAAGGAAGAGGAGGAATAAGACGTCAACGAAACAGAATTTAGGAAGAACATTGGGTGTCTCAGGTACTTGATTCATACGCGTCCTGATCTTGCCTACATCGTAGGAGTTCTGAGTAGATATATGCATAATCCCAAGGTCTCACACGCAGTGGCGTTAAAGCAAGTACTTAGGTATGTTCGAGGGAGCTACTCTCTCGGCTTGTTTTATAAAAGAGAGAACAAGAAAGGGCTTGTAGGATATAGTGATAGCAGCTACAATGTTGATCCTAATGATGGAAGAAGCACAACCGGTTTTATCTTCTACTTCAACGAGTGCCCTGTATCTTGGTGTTCGATGAAACAAGAAACTGTGGCTTTATCTTCGTGTGAGGCTGAGTTCATGGCAGCGACGGAGGCAGCTAAGCAAGCTATCTGGCTTCAAGAGCTTATAGGTGAGATTGTGGATGAGCCTAACAAAGCAATGATACTGATCGACAACAAGTATGCTATTCCCTTGACTAAGAATCCGGTATTTCATGGTAGGAGCAAGCATATTCACAAACGGTTTCATTTTATTAGAGAGTGTGTAGAAGATGGGCTGGTGGCCGTGAAACATGTAGCTGGTAAGGAGCAGAAGGCTGATATCTTGACTAAGAGGCACTTGGGAGATGTAAGTTCAAGGAGATGAGAGACTTCATTGGTGTTCAAGAAGTGAAGAAAGAAGACATCAAGCTTAATGGGGAGAATGTTGACTTAACTTAAGCTTGAAGTTATCTTGTTGTTATCCTAATGAGTTTAGGATTTGAATATCTTGTTTTGTAGTTATCTAGTTAAGCTTATCCTAATGAGTTTAGGAAACTATGAGTTGTTTTATAAGAAGCTATCATGATGTGGTAGAGCTTAACGTGTGTTGAGAGCTTTTAGTTTTTGAGGTTTTCTAAAGGCAATAAAGAGTTCTTGAGTTTGAGATTATTAACTTTGATTGTTGAGCTACGATCATACCTTTGGTTTCAATAAGTTGAGTCTATGCTACTCCAACCAGTGCATTGCCTAGAGTATTAGGGCCTAAGGCAAAAATACTCCATTTTTATCATAGATAATAATACAAATTCTAATCCTAGTGTAATAATAATTTTTAATATAAAATGTAAATAAAACTTGGTATTTTGTTATTTCATATTTTCAAGTTACTATATAAAAAATATTTATAGAAAGTTCCAGTGGAAATGTAATATTTTTTTATGGGAAAAGGAAAAAAAAATATATATATATCTAACTTTTAAACAAACCAACAAATTTCAGAGTATGAAAAAAAAGCTTGTGTCCATGACAATAAATGAAACCAGAAAAGACGGTTTGAATTATTTAGAAGAAAACTTAAGTTTTTTTCCCCATAAGACAGTAACTATATTATCATTTTGCTAATGACTATCCACAAATATGGGGCCCTAAAATTTTCTAATACAAATGGGGCCTGAGGCTCGAAACATATATCATTCGCACGGCTCTGACTCCAACAATACACTATAATCATCAGAATCAAATCTTCACCCAACTTAGACTGTGCGATCGAATATTAATATACTTCAGTGCATTATTTTATCTCATTCTTTTCTTTTTTAGTTGATTTTATTTCCTTTTTGATAGTACGTAAGACACAATACGATGCATGCACAATGATTTGATTTGGAAAACGCGAGACGCAGATATGAAATATATATGTTAATTATATTTATCGATCTATGTCGTTCATACGTGCGTACACATGAAGCACCGAATATCTATTGCGCCTAACATTATTAGTTACTAGTATAGTAGCCCATGCTATGCATGGGTTAATTTATTGTTTTTAAAAATATTTGATCACTGTTATAATTTGCAATCCGAATAAATATTATTTAAAAATATTACATGAACAGTGGCAAATTATTTTTGAAGTGTCAGTGTTGAAACAAAGCGGTTTAAGTGGTAAAACAATAACATATTATTATATAAAATCGATACATTTTGTAGTATTTTCAAAAATAAATAAAATATAGTTTCTTTGAGAGATTAATTTATTCAATGATTTTTTACTGAATAATAAATACTTTCTTTAATTAAATCTAAATTTAGATACAATGAATCTACTAAATTTACTTTCTTTTTAATTTATGTTTAAAAATAATCCATTGACATTTTATGTTACGCAACCTAACATCTTTTTAATGCACACATTTGAACATAATTAACTCACAATTTTTATTTTGATAGTTTGTTGAATTTATAAGATAAAACAACTTTTGTTTGATTCTTATTAAGCCATAATAAATTGTCCAGCAATAATTAATTAAATTCCAGTTACAAAGAAAAGAAGAAGTAAATTTACCTTTGGATTCAGAAATGCAAAAACTCAATGATACGTCCAGCCGTTCATCAATAATTTATGGTCGACCTTAACTGCAATTGTGCTTACTAAAACATAATGGATTCATCAAAGGAATCACTAATCAACAAATCAAAGAAAAGTATTAAAGAGAGGAAAAACCTGATCTTTGTCTTTTTAATCCCCTTTGACTCGACTGGAAATTCACTACATATGATTGCAGTTATGGGTTTTCCAAGAGAATAATTTTGCTTATGCTCCATCCCATCTCTCCAATCTATCATTTCCAGGGTCTCTAAATCAAGGGATAGAAGAAGTTTCTAAGTTAGTTATATTGAAATTATCTAAAATAGAATTTTGTCACTGATGGATTTTTTAATATTAGTCCATGCTATAAATAATAAAAAGCTTTGAATGCTAAAGATGAAGAATAAAGATCAAAACTGATAGTGGAGATGATAGAAATAATGGAAAAAAAAACAGAAAGTAAATGAGTAGATCAAAATTTATATGAGAAAAAAAAAACAGTTTAAAATCATGCTTAATTAATTTTGAACGTGGGTGTATATTTTGAGAAAATTTAGGATGAAGTTTCTGAAATTTAGGGGCTCATGAGAAATTTGTTTTAATCAACTTTTTATTAAGTTTTCATTAAGTTTTTATTCAAATTTTTAAAAAGCATTTTCCAAATGTCAAAATTTTATTGGTGAAGTGACTTGTGCTTTAGTATATAAAGGATAAACTTATAACTAGATTTTGACCCGCGCTTTTAAGCGCGGGTTTGTTTTCGAAATTAAATATTTTTTTAATATGAATTTCTATATAAAATAGTGTAAAATTCTAGATACATTTATGTGGAATCGTGAACCGAACCATATCAAACTGAAAACACACAAAACCCAAATTAAAATAAATTTTATAAATAACCGAGTTGATTCTATATCTGGGGAGCCGAATAACTGAAACCGAATAGAAAATCAAATGGATGCCTGAATTTTAAAATACAAATTATATACCTACAAATAATAAATTATATTTAATTTCTAAATAACCAAATATCCTAAAATTACTATTTATAAACAAAATTACCTGTAAAGCTGAATAACCCAAATTTTTATTCAAACTATTTAAAATTATCCATTATCTGATATTTTTATTCGAACAAACCGAATTACCTGATATTTAAACTAAAAATCTTAATTATCCAGCAATTTTTATCTACAAGCCTGAAATTACTTGAAAGACGGAATTAAACCCGAACAGAACTGGACCCATTTTTGAGATATTAGCCGGATTCAAACTACGCTACCGAACCAAAGCAAAACCTAAATAACCCAACTAAAACCAAACCGAACTTTGTAAATACATGAACGGTTCCCAAATTTCTAAAACCAAACATTAAAAACCAACTGATATGTTTCCATCAATTTTGGATTTAATGAAAACCTATTAATTAAAAATCAGATAAAATTCAAAAACTCGCCATTAAACATATGAACCGACACATGTTGTCCAGATTAAAACCCAGAAAAACATTAAAACACTTTTTAAATTGACTAAAGTTCTCATGTATTTTATAATAATACATAAAACTAAATAAACTATTTGATTTGTCATATGAAGTACATGTATATGAAATCAGATTATAGTTCAGAAATATATGAAATAGGGTTTAGGATATATGGCTTAAAAGTTTATGGAAATATGGTTTAGGGTATAGGGTTTGATTTATACTGAAAATATGATAAAAATCTCTAGAAAATATGTATTTAAACAAATACATATAGATTCAAGAAAATACATGAAAATGGTGAGAGTCAAATGAGTAAATACTATATGGTTTATGGTATAGGGATTTGGTTTGTATTGGAAATATGCATACTACCTTTGAACATATTTTGTAAGTTCATACACACATTTTTTTTTAAAAAATAGCCTACCAACTAATTTCATCACGGCGGGTAGTATTTTGATTTTTTATATATGTTTGGTTATATAAGGTCAAAAATATGTATATTCCATATTATTAATTTGTTTTGACTTTTTCCTTACGTAATGAAGTGAACATTAATGCACTTAAAATATTGAGATGTGTAAAAGGATATGTTAGATGCAAAAATATCGGGTGATACCAGTTGGAGTTTACCTTTTAACAATATTAATAATTTTGATTAACTAAGGTAAATATAAAATAAGACATATTAAGATTATATTGAATAGGTCCAACAACTTTGTTTAAGTAGATTTTTTCAGAATGTTTCTCTATTAATAGTATAGATTCGAGATCGATCGTACTAATTGCATGTATTTAACTACGATGATGATGTTCACACACCTCCATGCACTAGAATTATACTCTATGTTTCATTATATAAAATGCTTATAACTTCTCTTTGTTCTATTTCATTTTTTTTTCAAATTCTTATACAAGTTTTTATTTATTTAGTAAGTTATAATTATTAGTACTCTGCAATATTTTTTGCTATTAGTTTGAATATTTTTATTACATGTTAACTAAATTCTTTATGTAAAAGGTAAAAAAAAAATATTTTTTAGTTCACACAATTTTAACCAAAACCTGTTATAAAATTAGACAAAAGGAATATGAAATTACCAAACCAATGGTTTTTACTATTTTATATAATTTATATAAAATAGAGAAACTTTATAAGAGATATAATTTACTTTAATGTTTTTAAATAACATTATCAAAATATAGAGTAAAAATAGAGATTGCCATTTTCCTATATATAAAAGAAAAAATAACAATTTCTATTTTTACGAAAGAAATAAATGGGTTGAAATAGTTTTGACTCCGGTGTTTTTATAGGATAAAGATATCAATAAGTTGGATTGTAGAAGCAGCTATATTCTCTTTTAAATATTATATATCTAAAATTGTATATTCGGGCTTCCATGAAAATAACAGGTTGCGCCATATCTTACTTACCCTTTTTCCCCTGCCGATCTTACTTTAATTTAGTAGATTTCGAATATCGTGAGCATGGAAAAAATAAGAAGGTCAACTTTATCTAATTGTCTCGCGAGAGGTTGCCCATACGTACCTTAAAAAAGATAACAAAAGGGAAGAGACCAATCTTTGAAATTATAGCACATTTAGTTGGTAAACATGAAGCGATTAGGCACATGCATTGCGAAGCTTTTATGGACCAGCGAATGATATAACCTCAATTTTGGGTCGATGTTGTTATTTACATTGTGATTATCGTTGTTAGTTCTACAATATATATTTTCTTCTATTTTATTTTTCTGAAAGTGGCATTTTTTTCTTCCTTATAGTTTTATAAATGTTAGAACCGGCTCTACTAGTAAGTCATAGTATATCATAATAGCGTCGAAAAAGGTTTTTGCTTGATCTCTATGCATATATATATATATATATATATTTATTTTATTTTTTTGCAACTGACTTTCTTAATTTAAATGCAAGAAAAAAAAGTTTTACAAGCCTAACCTTAAGTACAGAGCAAAAACTCAATAAAAAACTTTGTGAAAGAACCCAGAACCCAGGGAATAGAGCCCAATAGGCTCAGTAACCAGTAAGGGATTATCGAAGGAGAAGGAGTTGGGGAGCGGAAAAGACGATGAGACTTCTAGACTAACCACATATGCATCATCGAAGAGGATAGGTCGCTGACTTGCAGTCCTCAGCGTAGGAGCCGATCTCTTGTCGGGAGGCGATCTTTGATCACAAGCCAGCAATGAAAACTATGTCTCGGAATCCCCCTTGAAGGCCAAGCAACCGACGCCCATTGAACATTTACCGACGTCTTGAATTTTAAACTAGTTTTCCCCCATTTATGTGCCACTCATAAAAGTCTGGATCTTCAGTGAGATTGATTGTCGTCAAAAAAAACCAGTAGTTGGAGCTGAGAATCCTACCTTGCTGAAGGGATGCGCCATGACCCATTACGATACAGAGAGGCGATAGTCGCACTTGTCGGGATGCCTAGTCTTGTAGTACCAGCATCAAGGAAAGTTTCAAGGCATCCATAGGGACTCCAGTTGTCTGTCCAAAACCCCCCCTGACTTTGGCTTCGTCGTCCAATAGTTTTGGATTGATCCTTTTAGAATGACCTCTTTGAACCATGAGACCCAAACTGAATCAGGTCTGAAGAAGAGGAGCCAAACAAGGCGCAGAGAGCAGGCTTTGTTCCACGTGTAGAGATCCTTCACGCCCAAGCCTCCTTGGTCTTTTTTGTTAGCGTCACAGTATCCCAAGAAACTCTTGCCGTGTTTTTGCTCTCGACATCACCTCTCCACAAGAAGGTAGGAGTTTATTTTAGAGATGCATGCCTTAGGAAGGATAAAAGCCGAGCACCAAAAAGTTGTTATCCCTGATATAACTGTTTTGATGAGCAGGAGTCTGCCAGAGAATGACAGCGTTTTTATAGACCAGGAGGAGAATTTGGACTTCATTTGCTGCAGCAGAACATTACAGTTGGAGAGGGACAGCTTTCTGGAGTTGAGAGGAACCCCCAAGTATCGAAAAGGTAAACTTCCACATGACATTCCAGTAGATACTTGAATCCGGTTGATTTCATCATCTGTGAGTCCTGAGGCAAAGAAACTTGTCTTCTGCATGCTGATAGCCGGGCCCGAGCGGTTTTCAAAGTCCTTGAGCACTTTGCAAGACGCATTGCACAGACTCAATGGAACCATCTATGAAGATAAGGAAATCATCTGCAAAGGATTAATGGGTAAGTTTTGTTTTCTTGCAATGTGAATGGAACCCAAGTTTATTCTCCGTAGCTGCTTTGTTTAACAAGTGGGAAAGGCTATTCATTGAAATGACAAAAAGATAAGGAGAGAGAGGATCTCCCTGTCTCAAGCCTCTCTTCCCCTTAAAATATCCATCGACCATTCCGTTGTAGCTGATCATGTAGTGTGGTGTGCAGATACAAGCCCGGAGCCAAGATAGGAACTGGTCTGGTACATTAATTCCTTTCAGACAAGAGAAGAGAAAATCCCAAGACAGGGTATCAAAAGCCTTGGCGATATCCACTTTGATGGTAATCTTTTTGCTTCCCTTATTCCGATGGTAGCCATTGATCAATTCACCAGCCAGCGTAGTATTCTCTATGATTAGCATGTCCTTGATGAAAGCTGTTTGGCAAGGGAGTATTAGATCTGGTAGGATAGTCTTTAACCGGCGAACTAAGAGTCTGGAAATGACTTTGTAAATGGTATTTAGGCAAGCGATAGGTCTATCTTTGATGCCCCCGGGAACTTTGGAACTAAGGATAAAATAGTTGCATTCGCAGATGTAGGCAGGAACCCAGACAAGAAGAAATGCCTGACAGCAATCACCACTTCTTCCCCAACAACCTCCCAAGCGGCTTTGAAGAAACCAGATATTAGTCCGTCGGGACCCGGTGCTTTGTTGGGATTAAGTTTGAAGACCAGAAACTTTATCTCTTCAGGAGATGGAATGGTTAGAGCAGTCTGAGCTGAGACCCTGAAAGGCTGCAACGAATCAAACCACTCTATGAGGAGTAGATGTAGGCTGCTGAATGGACAGTAGGACCGAGGAAAACGAAATGGAATCGAAATGAAATAATAGTCTAAGAATAGGTTTTCAATAATTACGGGGTTCGACATGGCTGTTCTGATTTCTGATTAAGACCTTGGCATGGAATCTAGGTACGTTGGGCCATCTAAGAGCATTTTCTGAGGAGTTCTCACTCAACTATGGAGTTCTTTATACATTTATATGTGTAAATATGTAAAAGTAATAATATTTAATTATAGATATTTAAAAAAATAAGAATTTCATGCTAAAATATTTCAGATAACATATTTTTGGATATTCATGAAATACTCTCTTTACAAATGTTAATTTGTAACTAGTTTGATTTATAGAAAATTTAATTAAGTAATTCAACTTTACTAAAATACTAATATAAATTAAGTTAGTGCTTCAATTTTAAAATCTTAATAAGGTTACTCTGGTATAGTGTTTTGTTACTAAGAACATTAATAGAAAATATTGCAAGTGAGGCACTAACTCTGTGTTAAAGAAACAATTAATTATTAGAGATATACTAGTCCACAAGATATATCTTAATATCTTATGGACTAGATGTTACAGACCGGTAACTAAATTCTGATTATAAAGGGAATCATATTAGCTGACAAAAAAAAGTGAATCATGTTAAATCTGTGAAGTTCAAACAAAAAATATATAACTAATATTGAAATAAGGATTAAATATGTATATATATATATATATCATAATGATAGATAAATTCTATTCGTAATTGAGATATGTTTAAATATTGTGTATATACACAACTTTTTAAGTCATTATAATACAACTCAGTAATATATCTATTATATTATATTTTGCAACATCATAAATTTTAAATTGAAAACTTTTCAAGGTTAATCTTGAAGATATTGGATGCGTTTATTGTGGATAAGTCAGTGTCAATTTTTTGTGTAGTTAAACTTGTTAGTCTAACGATTTAATAAGTGATAATATTATTTAGTTAAAGATAAATGTAAGTGTTTAAAGTTAACAAAACAAAGTTAAGCATATATGCGTATTCTAAAAAATAAAAGGAGCAGAGGTGATAACACCCTACTGGAGCAAACGAATCTAAATTTTTTTTTTCCTTTTATTTCTTGTATATTAATTTCATCTGTATTAAAGTTAAACAGAGACGAGACAGATATAGACAAAACAGTAAAGTAAAGACCATTTTTTTTTGGCAACAAACTGATTTATAAATCTAAACGGGTAGTTCAATATAAAGTCGAAACATGGTTTTGGAGAGCAAATTTCGCAAGGGAGTCCGCTACACCATTGTGTCCGCGACCAATAAAAGAGATAAAGACAAATGAGAAGGATGAAGATAGTAGCTCGATATCCATGAAAACTCCAAAAAGCTCCACCGAATATTACTTCGAGTTTATAGCTCTCACGAGCTCATGTGAGTCGGTTCGAAACCAGACGTTAAGGAGAGATGTGCACTTAGCTTCCTGCATTGCTTCCCTCATAGCCAGCGCTTCCGCCATGAAGGGAGAGGATATGTGATCGGGCCGCGAGCCTTCCGAGTAGATGCCATATGAGCTGCATTTTGGAAGCACCACCCGAGCCCTGCTCTTCTTGAAACAGACCATGCCTCATCCGTATTGCAGTAGATCACATCAGGGTTGGTAGGAGGTGTCTCATTACCTGTTTGTGTAGGAGAGTTCTTTGTTGTGTTTACCACCTGCGCAAGTAGCCATACGCGAGCTGCTACCACTGCATTCACTACCATAGTTCCCGCCGTAACTGACTTATTCTCAAACAAGAGCAGGTTTCGTGATGTGGACCAAACAGTAAAGTAAAGGCCATATTCTTAAAGCTTTCATTTCATCGTCACGTCAGCTGTGGACAGAAATCATTTTAGAAATTATTCAGAGATCTAAAGTTAAGCATCGAGCATATTCTCTGACAAATAACAATTTGACTAAAAAGAAAAAAAAAACTCTCGGGTCAAAGAACAGTTAATTTTTATATTTCCTTCTTAGCATTGAACTTGAATCTAATCATATATTTCGAGATATCATAAAAACAGAACAAATATTCAATAATCTGCCTTTGTTATTTGTTTTTGTGTCCTCTCTCAGTTCGTCTTTCTGTGAAATAAAGAAAGACGTGGACAAACGATTTAACGGAATTGTGTGAACATTTTCCTTTACCATATCTTATTATATAAAGCTTGGTTTTTCAAAGTTGCTAACTAACATTATCGCGACATGTGTCGATTAATTTTTTAAGATTGTGACATGTGTCAAAAATATGTTACAATTCTCTTTTGTTTTGGATTTAAAAAAACTTAGAAAAAGGAAAATTATTATTACATTTTAATTAAAAAGAAAATTATTATTACTTTTTTTTTGAACACTAGATAAGGAAAACTATTACAAAATATATTTTATTGTTCTATTTAGGAGCTTAGAAAAGAAAAATTACTATTACATAGTCTTTTACAATTATGGTTCTTTTATATTCTTTTAAAATTTGATAGCAATTTTAATTTTTTAAAAATTTTATAAACAAAGAATAATTGTAAAAAGCAATTTGAAAGTAATTTTTTAAAAAAT
>NC_027751.1:864229-878201 GCF_000695525.1 Brassica oleracea var. oleracea
CATGATTGGTATTTATGTGTTTGGTTATACTAAAAATCAAACATATGTTTGATATATATATATATTTTTTCATGTTTGCTCATAAAAATTGATTATTATTATTGTCAACCGTACATATGTTTAGTCAAAAACAAATCAAGCTTCATCGTTATCTTATTACATTTTTTAGTTTTATTATGTAGTATTTTCTAATTATTTTGTTAAATGTTATTATGAAAATATATCATTAATAAATAATGAATCAAAAAAATTATTTAACATTGGATAAGTTTAATAAAACATTAAATTAGTACATAAGAAAGTGTATAATGTTGTCATTGCTTCTTGGCTGATTTAACTTCCAATTTTGTTTTAGGTATGAATGTTTTTTCTAACTCTAAGTACAAAGATGATAATAGTTTGACTATGCACCATGATTATAAAAAAAAAATATTAACTGAAACTTATGTGTCAAAACGAATCTTAATTATAAAATAAATCTTACATAGCATATGGAAAAACAATCTTAAAACTATAACAAAATGATTTTTTGAAATATTTTTTATTAAATTAAAATATCAAACAAAGCCCGTTGCAACGCAAATGTCCAAATCTAGTTAGGATATAAAAGGAAGAAGATGAAGAAGATAAGACCGATTTTTAAGAACATACGAACCACGCCATATCTCAAACTGGATACTGAAACTGTATATGGTTAAAAATTTAGATATCAAATGACAGCCAAAAACTATTTAGTTGAGTGGTTTGATTCAGAGGCAAGACATGTTACAGAAAAAAAATCAGAAAGTATATGGAAAAATTAGTCTTTAAGGCATATATAAAAAATCTCAAGCAGTTTCGTTATCTTTATATATAATTATTCCAAGGTTTGGGGTGACTTATCTCTAATAGTTCTTGTTCAATATAGTCCAGATCAATTATTCAAGTCGACAAAAGAAGGATCAGTTCTTGTTTTATGGTTTGCAATGAAAAAAAAAATCGAAAATAGATTGGATATATTGAACTGTTAACTTCAATTATTTATTAAAATTTGTTTAGTTTCTATAGTAAAAAGAGAGAAAATACACAGTAACTTCTTGACTCTCGAATCATAGTTTTTTTTTTTGGTCGACCACTATCTAATCATGGTAAAATGGGACAGTATCGACAAAAAGATATACATGTAGTTTTAACATTGATAAGAACTAATACAAATTGAATGTATTATTTAACTGGTTCGCTTTAATAATTTTTAGATTTAGAATTCAAATAGTAACAGGCCATATATATTATATACCTTCCTCTTTTTGTTTAATTTGAAAATACATACCATCCATTTTCTATGAAAACATATAGCCATATCTCTCTAAATGATTATTGGACAATGTTGCGAGTTCCATCTTTGTCAAATTTGCGAGTTCCATATGCGCTAATCTGTATAAAGTATAAAGATGATGTACACCGACACCGGCCCACTGATACCATATGGTATATAATAGTATAACACACATGTCATTAATTATGATCAAGAAATCGATCCAAATTTGCCCTAGCCACTATACTTCTCGTGAATATAAAAATTAATGATTATAACACTATACCAACCAAATCCGAATGATAACAATTTAGATGCTAGATAGACATATATGCAGTATACTCTTTTTGTTTCAAAATAAAGGTTATCTTAAACTAAATTTTGTTGTTCCAAATTAGCTTTAATGTCATTTTTCTATCAGTCAAATATTTCAAATTTTAAATAAATATAAATAAAACATAAGTTACAAGCCAACTGTTTTTGCATCACTATTGTAGAACAATTAATTTGTTATTCTCACTTGTTTAAAATATGTCAATTTGACATCTGTATTTGTTTAATTTTATTAAAATCCCCTGCATATTAATTGAAAAACATTACAACTTTTTTTGTAGCCACGTGTCATCACTATGATGATTCTTAGAATATTTAGAGACATAAGTTGGTTCATCTAATTATATAATAAGTTTTTTATTAAATTAACCATAAATTCATTATTAATGTTCTTTATTATTTCCTTAAATAAAAGTTACGGAACTGCCTAATTTGTGTAAAAGATATATGAAAATTAATGATTTTGAATAATAAAGATTTGATAAAAATTAGTGTATTTTCTATGATATTGATTTAATTTTAATCTATTAAAATAAATTAAACAACCACATTAACCATATAATAAAAATTTAGATTTTTCTGTATATATTATATTTTGAATTTTTAAAAGTGACTATAAATTACTAAAACTTTTACAAGTCTAACATTCAAATTTTCTGATCCATGGTTTAAAATTTTTTTTATGACAAGATACAAATGATTATAAAATAATATAAGTAAAAGTATAATTTAATTAATTATTAAAATTAAAATATACATATATATATTGTTTTTAATTAAACTATATACCATTTAAAATACATAAATATTTTAATTTTGAAATTTACTTTGAACAATTTCTTTTGATAAAAGGTTTGAACAAACATTGACAACTTAATTTTTGAAAATTATAAATTACTAAAACTATTTATCTACAATGAAAATTTTGTTATGAGTATAATTTAAAGTTTTTTCTATAAAAAATACAAATAAAAAATATGATTAAAAAACATCATTTAGTAGACATTAATATTAAAAATATACTATATACGTTAATATCATTTAAATTTAATCATATATCATATAAAATAGAAAAAAAATTGTTTGGATTAGTAAAATTTATATGTTCACACCAATTTAATTATATATCTAATAGTTACTGAATTTTTAATTATTTAATATATATATTATTTCATTATATATAAAAATATATAATATCTAAAATAATTTATATATAATGTTCATCGCGCGCGCAAGGTGTAGATATTAACCTAGTAGAGTTTTAATAATAATGACTTTTTAAAAATCAACTATGTAAGTTTAAATTTTCATCATTGCTTGGCTATAGTTGGTACTGTTACATATACAGCGTACTATAGCTTATAAATGCCTATTAGCTATAAGATATGTGTGCGGTACTATTAAACAATTGTCATGTATATATGGTCAATTTTTGAAATTAAACACATTAACGACATTTTAGTTTGCTCCATCTAAAAAAGGAAACGATCACACATTAACCTGCAAGGCTACGTTCATATAGAGACACCCCCTTCCAAGAAATTGACGTATCGATTACGGAACAAAACTATTGATGGCAAACCCCACATTCCAAACCTTAATTTTTATCATATTTTACTTGCTTTAAAACTTGGAAGTCTAATAATGTTCTACGAAATTCGAATAATTTGCTTGTATATTAGTTTTTTTTTGTAACTGGTTACAGGATAAAGGCAACATCTAAATGCCGATGTGCGATCATAATGAAAGTTTCTTAACACAAAGCAGTAGAAAGATGTCCGGACGAGTTAGTCCAAGTGGCAGGACGGGCCTGTGGTGGCAACCACCATCCGGGTTCGATTTTCCCTCATGCGGAAACTACCATGCCTCTTCTGGACACCAAAGCGGTATTGGGTTCGATCCAGCCCAGGTAAAGCCTTCCCGGGTGAAGTGGACCGCTGCCTGACCAGGCCCAGGGGAATGACCCGCGAAGCGGGGAACCCCTGGATTATCAAAAAAAAAAGAATATAACAACTCTTCTTTAAAGCCAGCTGAGAATGTGTTTTATTGAACGAAAAGTGTGCTATAGTTTGGATAACTCATTGTTATAAATAATTATAATTAGCAATTCATATGTTTCTACTATAATTCAAAAGGTAATTATTAGAAACATGAATCACAACTAAATATTCCTCACTAACCCAGAATGTGTACAGTATATGCAGTATATATACAAGTGTGGTTTAGACTGATTTAGCCAAAGGAGACTTAAATAATTTTCAAACTATACAATAATTGATGCTAATAGTACATGCAACTGAAAAAAGTTTTAGGAATTTTCTTACGCTTTTACGGTATTTAACGTCAACCAAATTTTTATTTTTATATTATAATAATCCGAATGCATAACCATAAACGTAATTTTTTTTTTGAAAAACAAACATAAATGTTTACACACAAAAAACTGTAGTTGTAGTTTATGCAAATAAGCTCAACCTCAGTCCTATGTATTACTGAAAAGACTCCCGGTCGCGTAGTTAGTTATTTTTTTTCTTGAACGAATGTTAAATTTTATTTTCAAAAAAAACATGTTTACATCAGAGTGTGTGTGATCTATTGAATAAAATAGATCAATTCAACCGGCTATATTTACTCAAAGAACTCAAAACTGGAAAAACATTCACAGTATAGTGGCAAACCAAAACTGAAGTGTTCCTTCCATTCTCTTACCACCCTTCCCTCTCATCAAACTGAGCTTGTTTCTGACCCCTTTCTCAACCATCTTCTTTAATGTTAGCAAAGGTAGAGACTGATCTCCATGGTTTATCTTGTTTCTTTCTCTCCACACCACATGAATAGCTGCTTGGAATGAATATCTGGTACAAAAAAGCTTCTTCTTCTCCATGTTACTATCTGTAAGCAGCGCGTAGCTAATTTTTGTTCATATAGAAGGTATATAAAGTTTTGATATCTTATTAATGTGTGTGTATATATATATTAACTACAAGTACAACAATAACGACATTCAATTCGACTGCACATATGTTATATGCCTATATTACAGTTTATAAATAGAAGTTGCATATGCATGGAAAATAGTTAAATGTTGAAATATGTTGTTCTGCCTCGTTAACTACCTGTATCATCTAATTGTAAATATGATGACCAAGTTGTGAATAAGTAGCTCTAAGTTGGGGGAAGTTGCAATCCTTATCAGACTATTTAATGACCAGTCTCGTCTTTGGACTGATCCTCACTGATTTTAGACCAAGACTATAACAAAACAAAACATATACATAAATAACCAAGACAAAAGAAGATAAAGCTATACTGTAATTGCTAAGTTGGCTAAGTTGATGCTAGATCAACGGCCAGGCACTTCTCAATGAAACACGAGAGACCTCCGACCGTTGATATAAGCCATCGACAAGAACTTAGCAATCGATGTTGGGACCATATTAGATTTTGTGTGTTTATCGAATCGTGTGGGGTTTGTCCGATTACCCATAAATGACCTATCTAGTCCATTTCCTTTGAGTTTGTTGAGGTTTAGGGGGTGGGTTACATGGTCATGTCGTACCAGTATTCAACCGATGCCAAGTGTACATATGTCAATTATACCACAGTCAGAAACTTGACACGATCACGCACTTTGTCGCTTAAACTTCACACGTGGCTAAATGAGAAAGCGACGGATTCTGATCAGTCTAATCTGGAAACGGAATTAACGGCTGTAAACAGAAAGCTGCCATCATCTAACGGCAAATATCAACACAAGATACACTTTTGTCTGAGGAAGTTAGGAGAATTTTTTTTTCTCGGTACAATCGGCCAATCCATAGCTGAAGTCCTCAGCTGAAGGTCAAATACTCAATATTCATACTCTTCTTAAATTACTAATTCCAGTTTTAGATTATTTGTTTACAAGTATAACTTGGAAGATATGATAGAAATACCACGAAACTTCTATCAGATATATGTTGTGTGGAATCTTTATATTGATATAAGAATTTTCGTTTTAAACATCAAGTTTAGCGGCAGTCGAGTTATAAACTGATAGCAACAATCATGTGGGCAAGACAAGGCTAGTTTCCAAAGTTCAACTAATTTTTGAGCCATTTTACCAAATATCGTATAAAATTATATTTTCTCCGCTTTAAAAAAATATTGTTAAATGTTTTTAATATTGTTTCACAAAGAATATTGTTTACATATTCAATACAAATTTTTAACAAAATATATAAATAAAAGAAAGAAAAAGATAATATTTTTTTAATTTATGTGAAAAATATAAATTGATCTTTTTTAGTATAAAATAGAGGGAGTACATATATATAAGTGGATAGAAAATAACTATGAATATGTGATCTTACGACCTTGAACCAATTTAGTAGTTTATATATATGACATCACGTACGGACTAAATTTTGTAATAAAATGTTCAATGGATGGTGATAAGTATAATAAGAGTTACAAGTCTTAGCGAACTAATTAAATCTTGTAGCTGTCAAAGCGTCATCTAGCACATACATAGGGAGGTTAGTACAATAATGTATAAATTACATTTGTCTCGTGGATAAGTTGTACTAACAACAAAAGGACGCGCTATTTTATATTTACAATTGAATTCAAATCCTTTTAACTTTTCAAACCACGGTTAATTATAGCGAATTAACGTTAGTTTTTTAGTTAAATGACAAGTTTGTCTTATTACATTTTAAACAAATAATGAAACGCATATGTGGGCGACACCTATTGGAGAAATCTTTAATCGATCCCACGTCCATGTTTAAAAAACGTATTTAGAGTAGAATCTGTCAGGCCGTTATAAGTTATATAAGTACTCCTGAATCAAGACTGATTAATCAAGAACTCGTCAAATGTTAAATAACAAAGGGAAAATTGTTTTTAGAGCGAAAAATGATAACTATGTCCATTTAGACTAATTTTATATACTTTATGTCCCATTAGGCTAATTATTTTCAAAATGGCAATAATGCCCTTAAAATTGTAGTTTTTAAATATAATAAATAATAGGTTCGATCAAGTGGGATATCGATCGATCCAAAATTACAAGGTCGAACGGATCGATCGATCTTGATCATTATGCAGAACAAAAAACGCGGAGCATATACTGATCGACCTGGTCCATTTCACTCGATCGGTAAAGGTCGATTTCATACAGATCGACCGATTTCGAATTATAGACCGATTGATCTCGTGCCCAGATAAGTATTCCAAATCGATTTCTTGGTTTTCTTCGGTTATATCTGGTTTAATTCCCACGATTTGAACCGACCAAACACGATTTCAACTCTTTAAACTCGATTTCTTTGAGATGAAACCCATAATTTCTCATCTCCTTCACGACCAAAGGGGGAGAAAATCAAAAGTCTCAAGTTCATAAACCCTAACTTACTCAATTTCACACTGATTTGGTAGAAAAATGTGAACTTTTTGTGAAAATTTTGTGAACAATCAATGAAATATAGAAGACGGCGTGAGAAGAAGGTTACTACGTTTTTTTCGTTTTTGTTTCGTTTTGTTTTTTTTTAATCAATTTTTTGAAAATATGAAAGTGAATATTCTCAAATATTTTGTTTTCATATTTTTAGGAACTGATTTTTTATCCGTAGAATACAGCTAATCTATAGAAATCGGTTTCTACAGGTTTTTAGAATTATAGTAATGTGTATATTTTGATTTCTACATGTTTTAGATTTACAGTAAATCTATAGAAGTCGGTTTCTACGTGTTTTAGATTTATATTAATGTATAGATTTTGATTTCTAAAGACTTTAGATCGGTAGGTTAAGCGCGGAATGTGTATTCTAAATATTTTTAGAATACTCTTATTTACGTAGATCACGTATTCTAAACATTGTAGATTCAATGAAAAAAGTGGATTTCGTTTTCTACTTCGTATAATGTCATTTCTACTTTATCTAGAATAGAATCTGAAAATTATGATTTAAACATTTTTAGAATTGAACAAAATACCACTAAGTTTATATAGTTATTTTATCAATAGTTATTATTTTTCCAATTTTTTTTGGTTGTAAGACTATTTATTAAATTTATTTTCAAAAATATTAAATAATATTATAGACAAAAATGACACAAAATAGATATTAGTATAAAAAGACATACTTATCATTGCGATTAAAAAAAACAATTTTCCCGATAACAAGTAACCCAAATCCATCGGCTACAATTTACAGCCCACAATACTTTTGTTGGTTATAACTAAATTTTGAATTGAATTGTTATATAGTTTGAGATAAACCCATGTTTAAAACAAACCCTATACTGTAAATGCATTTTCCTTTATGACGTTCAGTTATTAGAGTTCAGAATTGACTTTATTTTTACTTTTTACTGATAGATATGAAACATGGGCTCCATGAAATATGACATCATTCGAAGGAGCATAGATCCCATTGGATTGGAGAGGTAAGTCTCACGCGCCAACGTATGGCGGCGCTGAGCCGTAGATATTATTTGCTTGCTAGTAAAGGCACCGTTATGAACTCTAATCAAAAAAAAATTCTTAAATTTGCAATCAAATTTGTTGGTTTTGAACTTAAAGAGAGTACAAAAAAATCTATAGGGTAAGTTTTTCGACGAAATATAATAGACATGGTAGTTATATTAGAGCATCTCCAATGGTGCTTCATTTTCTACTTTTTGCTTCATTTTTTACTTCATTGGTACTTCATATTTTTCGTTCATTTCTTCAAATTTGAAGAAATACTTTTCAATTCTTCATTTTTTTAAAATGAACTCTTTTATTTACAAACTAATCCTTAACTTTTATTTATTGTTATTTTTTACTTTAACAAATTAAAAGTGTTAATGTCATCCAATTAATTTCAAATTTTATATTATTACTTTTATCTAATTGAATGTTAATAACGAAGAATATGAAATTTTTGATTTCTAAGAATTTTATGTTCGATTTAGAAGAATTTAGAATAAAATAAGCTCATTTTTTTGTTTTAAAATACATTTTAGTCACTTAATAGATATATGTATTTAGTGCTTTTTATAAAATCTTTTGTTCATTTGTTTATTTGTTTATGTTATGTGTAATAATTTTATTATATAATAATTATTAATTTATAATAAATAGTAATTGGGTCGAATTAACGTTAAAACAAAACAGATGGGTAAAATTAGTAAATTTAAAAAAGTATAAGGTGTTATTAATAATTAGTTATAAAGTGGTGGTAAAATATACCTAGAATATTCTATTTTGAAGAAAAATATGAAGCAAACCATTGGAAATCATGTTGATTCATTTTTTGAAGAACTTCAAATTTTGAAGAAAAAAATGAATTATACCATTGGAGATGCTCTTAGGAGGTGTTATTGGTTTATATATTTTGATTGATTTAGAAATCCATATAGTATTTATAAATCCAAGTAAAATATGCAAATCCGGAGGTTTTTCCTCGGATTTGAGTCTTTATATTTTTAACTAAAAAATCCAAACAAATCCATTATAAAATCAAATATATTAGTAAATTCGTACGATTGAATAACACTTGATTTGATACAGAATTTATGAATCATTAAACCAATAACACAAGAATTTAATACAGATTTGAACATATAACCAATAACACTAGATTTAGTTAGGATTTTCAAATCCATTAAAATTCAACAACCAATAACCCCTAGTTAGACTATGTACTTTCAAGCATATTGAAAGAAGTATTGGATGTGAAATTCAACAACTGTATAACAGTTACATGTAAATAAACATACAGATAAGTGATTTAGATGTGATTTAGATAAGTCAAGTCAACTGGATTACACATTAACAGATAAAATTTATTTAATTAATACAAGCAGACTCCATGATTTACGTTTGATTCAACGGTCACGATGATAATTAAGTTAGCGTTTGCAATAAGTTAAGTTAATTGATGTAACCATCACATTACACCTATTTATTACATTCTTTACTCTGTACTATACAGTTAATTAATAAGATTCATATATTTTTCTATCCATTGCCATTAAAGCCACCTGTTGCAAACCCATTTGTTATTAAACAAATTTATTTTACTAATGACCATATATACACAATTAAAAGATTTTATGTAAATCAATATTCGTTACATTTTTGAATCCATGTAAATCATCTAAACGATTACATTCAAAGTGGTCTTGCTTTTGTTCTAAACACCTTTAGTTTGATGTTTATTTATCAAATAAATCAGTGAACAAGACTCTGCAATCATCTTTTTCTTGTGGCTGAACGGTCTTGCTTTCTTATTTCCCTTTAAAACAATATTGGAATCAAATCTACAGGCACTTTCAATTTGTTAAATATAATATATTCACACAAAAGAGATTCACAATCGACGTCGATCGATTCTAACGGAATCAAGCTTGGGAAGCCTGATTAACTAGTTAACTATCAGCACGGTATTAGTAACCTCTTGAAAGAGTATTTTAATAACATGTTGTACTTATATTAAATATCTCAAATATGAACATGTTATATTAATACTATGATTAATTTTTCCAAAATTAGAAAAATATCTTTTAAACTATATTTTGGCCGTTTTTTTCTTGCAAAGTTAGCCGCGAGAGACACTATTATACTCTCTTCATTTTATATTAAGTGTTGTTGTAGAAAAAAAAATTGTTGCAAAACAGGTGTCGTTTTAGCATTTCAATTGCACATTTCATTAATTTTTTTTCAAGTTTATTTTTCTATTGGTTAAAATATGGTTAGGTGTATGGATAATGATGTTTTTATATAGAAAATATACAAAATTAAATGTTTTCTTAATTTGTGTGCACGAATCTAAAATGACACTTAATATTAAACAGATGAAGTAGTTGTTTTTTTTAAACTATGCTAGTTTTTTGACTAAAAAAGACCAGCATAGTCGAAATAATAAATTTACATAGGAAAATAACAAAACAGAAACTAAATTTGTCGAACGATGAACACATTCTTACCGCAGAGAGAGACAATAAAATAAATACAACTACACAAAATATTATTAAGAAAAAATGTTCCTCTAAATTATATACTAAAAGACAATATATACTAGGGACAGTACTATACAAATACATAAATAAATGTTGGCATTTATTTTAAGGAGTTCCGATTTTCTATATAAAGACCAAAGCTATCTGTTGATCTTTAAGCCCCACAGACCAAAAGACACTCTCCTTTAGTTTCTCTCCCTTCTCTCTTATAGCTTCACTTGCATTCCTTTGATCCCCCATGGCTACAGAACTCGAAAGCTCCCTGATCTTTGCCCTTCTGTCCAAATGCAGCGGTCTAAGCCAAACCAGTCTCGCTTTTTCTATACTTGCCATCGTAATCGTCTGGCTCGCCTTTTCTCTCTTCTTCTGGACTTATCCAGGTGGACCTGCATGGGGCAAATACCTCTCTCGCCGGTTAACTAACAAAACCGGAACGGTTATTCCCGGTCCAAGAGGGTTCCCTTTCGTGGGAAGCATGTCTCTCATGTCCAGCGCTCTAGCACACCACCGAATCGCAGAAGCAGCCGAGAGATACGGAGCCAAACGGCTCATGGCTTTCAGCTTAGGCGAGACACGCGTGATCGTCACGTGCAACCCCGACGTGGCTAAAGAGATTCTGAATAGTCCAGTTTTTGCTGACCGTCCGGTTAAGGAATCAGCTTACTCTCTGATGTTTAACCGGGCAATTGGTTTCGCGCCACACGGTGTTTACTGGCGAACGCTGCGAAGGATCGCTTCGAACCATCTCTTCAGTCCTAAACAAATCAAACGCGCGGAAACGCAGAGGCGAGTGATCGCTAGCCAGATGGTGGGGTTGCTCGAGAAACAGAGCAGTACTAACGGGCTCTGTTTTGTCCGTGAGCTGCTCAAAGCGGCGTCGCTTAGCAACATGATGTGCTCTGTTTTCGGACAAGAGTACGAGCTTGATCAAGACCATGTTGAGTTACGTGAATTGGTCGAAGAAGGTTATGATTTGCTCGGAGAATTGAATTGGACCGATCACCTTCCTTGGTTATCGGAATTTGATCCACAGAGAATCCGGTCTAGATGTTCCGCACTCGTACCGAAGGTAAACCGGTTTGTATCCCGGATTATATCACAGCATCGTACTCAAACCGGTGATTCCCCTCGTGATTTCGTGGACGTCCTGCTCTCCCTTCATGGTTCAGACCAATTATCCGACCCGGACATGATCGCCGTTCTTTGGGTAATTAAACTTTATAAATCTAAATATTTCTTTAGAAATTCCGATAAAAAACATGAATTTTTAGATGGAATGTGACATGTGATGGGATAAATAAAGCATTAGAATATTTATCAACAGATTCTATATAAAGTAATAAATAATTAAATACTAAAGAATTTGCATTTATTCTCGTTATATTTTTATTACAGGAAATGATATTCAGAGGAACAGACACAGTTGCGGTTTTAGTCGAGTGGATCCTTGCTAGGATGGTGCGTCATTCAGATATTCAATCGACGGTACAAAATGAGCTTGATTCGGTAGTCGGAAAATCAAGAGCCGTCGATGAGTCTGACTTGGTTTCACTTCCGTATCTGACGGCTATGGTGAAAGAAGTTCTGAGGATGCACCCTCCAGGCCCACTTCTGTCGTGGGCCCGTTTGGCCATAACAGACACGATCGTTGATGGTTGTCTTGTTCCGGCGGGGACCACAGCAATGGTGAACATGTGGGCCATAGCGCATGATCCACACGTGTGGGTTGATCCTTTGGAGTTTAAACCCGAGAGGTTCGTAGCGAAAGAAGGTGAGGTGGAGTTCTCGGTTCTAGGGTCGGACTTGAGACTAGCGCCTTTTGGGTCGGGTCGTCGGATCTGCCCTGGGAAGAATCTTGGTTTGACTACCGTTACGTTCTGGACCGCGACGCTGTTACATGAGTTTGAATGGGGATCGTCTGTTGGAAACGGTGTTGACTTATCTGAGAAGCTGAGGCTTTCATGTGAGATGGCTAACCCTCTTGCTGCTCAAGTGCGTCGTAGGCGCAGTTAAAAAGCTTATAAGAAAATGGAAGGTTCTAATTAATGGAAACAATGTATTAACTAAGCAGCTTTTTAATTAGAGCTAACATTCTTATATATACGTGTGGTGTTTGTGTTTGTGTGTGTGATTTGTGAGTATGAAAGGTGAGTGATGTGTCTCTATGTTGTAAATACAATGAAAAGTAGTTTATATTGTTATGTTCTTGATTTGTGTCTAAAACGTAATTTATTTACTATCGTATAAGGTAATTAAAAAAATCACCGTGGTTAGTCCAAAAACCACATGCGTTTGTAACTTTGTATACTTCAAATATAGATGCCGCCCTAGTCAATTCTAAAAATACAACCCGCAGGTTTTCGACCCTGGCAAATTAGTTCTCCTTAAGCTATACAACTCAACACATTCTTTTATGAAAAAATTCTAAAAATCAAGATTGCAATCGTATATAAAACTATAAAATCTGTGTCGTTAAAAAAACCCATAAAATCTCTTTCGTGATTATGGAAATGATCTTTCAGAGTATACACACTCTGGGAATTCTTTACCTTTTATATACTAATATTTAACCAGCACATGTAATCCACGCTTTGAATATTAAAGAAAATAAAATATATTTCTTGACAGCAAATATTGACTTAAGAATAATATTCTCAGATTTTTTATTCGAATATCCAATACTATGCACGAAAAGAACAACACTTCGAGAACAAGTGAAATAATTAATTATAATTACATTGTGAAATCGAAAAGGTCAAATCAATTGATAAGTTTTAAAACCTACAACATTCTTCAGATCTTTGTATCCATAAAGTGCCAAAAAATATTAACAGATAATATGTAAGTTGAAATTATACATGTGGGTTTCATATCTTTTTTTTTTTTTTTGGGTTTCATATCTTTATAGTAAACATATATACAATAACCTCATTTTATATATACTAGGATGTGGACCCCCGCGAAATCGCGGAGGAAAGTTAATATTAAGTTTTCAATATTAATTTAAACTGATTAAATATAACTATTTTAAAAAATATATATATATAAACTGATATAGTTTAAATAGAAATTAAATATGAAAAATAAGATATTAGAAATTTATTATAAATAAATTTATTGAAAACACTAATGTCAAAGTGATGCAACCCTTCAAAAGTATTAGGTTTAATAATCACTATTAAATTTTCAATATTATTTTAGAAATTATTATACATTAAATGTTTAAAACCAAAATGATAATATATAAAATGTTTTAAAATATATATAACTGATATATTTAAAATGAAAAGATGAAGATGAAAAATAAGAGTATTAGAATTGTATTATAAATAAAAGATATTAAAAACACTAATG